>NW_007585114.1:439335-465173 GCF_000523025.1 Cynoglossus semilaevis | reverse complement strand
TGGATATTTCCATAAGTGTTTTTGTCTATTTTAATAAAACAAAATTAAAAGTGATATTGCTTTGTGCATATTTAAGGTGTCTCAAATATTTTATCTGACTTTTTCCATCTTTTTTCCCATTTTAGTTACCTTTAGTTTTTTGTGACCCAACAATAGGTATGTGTGGTTCACATTTATCATTGTTGTCAAGTAATATTTAATTAGTAAATATTTTGGACGTAAATCTTTTTCATCTTTTCACATTTTTGCTGTTTTTGGGATGTCTTTTTATTTAAACTATTAACATTTGTAAAAAAGAAGGAAGAAAGGATGTATATCAAGATCAAAGAAAGGTGAAAGGTGACTCAATGATCGATCACGTGACACAGTTTGAGGCAAAAAAAATAACTAAATAAATAAAAACTTGAGATTATTATTAATCATCTGAGAAACTGAACTCTGTGAATACTTTTCTTGTTTCCCCCACGTTGACTTCATCAGACCGTAACCTTTGTAGACACAGAATCAAAGTGTTATCATGGTGGAGTTTAAACAACACCTAAGTGTTATATTAGGTTAGAAGTGATTGGCCTAAAAATCCATCCTTAGCTCTTTCTCATCTTCTGTGTTGTAAAAATCACAGCTTTCCTGTTTCCTGCTCTTAAATATTTGCTTTCCTCTGCACTGACAGGATTACTTTGTTTGTTGCTGTCTTTTCCCATGGGAATGAGAGCTGACCTGGAGTTCAATGCTGAGTGAGAAGTGACCTGCATTCCCATACTTCATAAAAACAGGAGGGGACAGCATATTACCTTGTGGGACGCTGTTTACTATGACCACACTGCCACCAAGGCCCGCGTTGGTGACAGAGTTGTGAGAACGACAACAGTGAAACACTGGCAAGGTTAAAGAATGACAACAGGGCTGAGTGAGAACCAGGAGGGAAGTCAGGTGTTTCTTAGGCAAGAATAAAATATCTCTTTGTTTTGGGAGAATTTCACACTTTAAGGTCAGTAGGGGAAAAGGTAAGTTGCACTTGTTTGGACTAAGTGAGGTTGAACTCCACTGTAAAAAAATAAATAAATAGAAAAAATTAAAAAAAGGGTAATATTAATAAACGTAAAAAATCAACATCCCGTAACGATAGAGTAGTTTCCCATGATTGAAATACATTTTATTACTGAAATTGAAAGTGATAATTACAATTATTTTTAAGTTTATCTGTTTTAAAAGAATACTATAAATATGTTGAAAAAGTTTTAATACAAATAATGAGACCTGAAATTCCAACAAAACTCTGTTGCTATCATGAGTTGTGCATTTTAAAAAAGTAAAAAAAAAAGCATGAACAATTTAAAATTTAAGCATATGCACTGCTAATTCTACAAGTATTCTACTTACTTTTCTTAATATTAAAAGGACAACAATTTCTGTAATTTTGTAGATATTTAACAATAGAACAGGAAAAATCTGTAACATAAACAGATAAATCATGTTAAATAACAGATTTTCTTTACTGTACTGTAATCCTGTTAACACTTATTTGTCCTGAGTTTTGTGCAGGGCGGGGTTAAGGTGTGAGGTGGACATTGGTTACTGGCGGTTTATCATAAACACATCCTAGCCCAGAGAGGTCCATCTGCTTTGATTTTATTTAGTGATTCCCTCCAGGGGCCCAGAGCTGAGAGAGAATAACAATACTCCAGCCCATCTGTTCTCGTAGAACCAGCCCCAGCTAAATTACCACGCACTACGAGCGGCTGGCATATGCTGTGGCATAAAGCTACAAGAGGGCATTGTGTGCCAGCTGTTGTGTTGACAAATACTTATCTGGCACTTCTCAAGTCAGGCTTGCTGAGCTGGTTTCAAGTTTGACTAAAAACTACAGAGGGGTGAGATGGGGAGTGAGGGTCCAGTGGGAGAGGGCGGGGGATGCCAGGTTACTCCAGGCTGTGTGTTTGTTTGTTTGTTTGTTTGTGGTCTGTCCACAGAAGTGGGTCACTGGATGATAAGAGGGAAAAACCTGAATAAACAGAGGAGACTAATTCTCCTCATTCTCCCATAAACACACCAAGAAGCTGTGACCATGTGACAATAGATGATCAGTGGTGGAGAAGATTAAGTGATGCTCATGATCATCCTGTCAGTGCAAGAGCAGAGGTGAATAACACACACCAATAATAATAATAATAGCTTTAGAGTTACTATTTCTTATTATTATTATTGTTATTATTATTATTATTATTATTGTCTAATATTTTGGGCTTAAACAACTGGTTTGTTTCAGCCCCCTGAATCATTCAGTTTTAAAACACATCATATTCTACATACGACTTTTATCGTTAAGTTTTGGTTTGGCCCTGCTTGACCCACGGCAGGATTTCTATCTGTTTCCTCTGACATGAATTGGAGGCACCAAGGACCTTCTGCAAGTAAGGCAGATGTGTAAGGCAGCCATGATAACCGCTACACTACTGAACTAGACTGCACTCTCCCATGACTTATCTTTCAAAACTGACTTTATTTTGTTAACATTTACAGGAACATCACTGACATTAACTTTCCAACTGTTACATACTGTACAGATTCACCTTTAAAAAAAACAAATCAAACTCCAACTTACATATCTTGTGTTTCCTTACAAGACAACAAGAGTCCAGTCAGTGACGAGCTTCAGCAGTGCACAAAACCAAAGACTTCCTTCAAACCTCTGTAGAAACAGTGGGAAACAGATCGTCACCTGGAACCATTTTATTCTCAGCTCGTAGTAAAGTACAATAATCTGGATTGAATTTGTCCAATGTTGTGGCGTATATGTAAAAAAGAAAAAAAAAAGGAATTCCCTTTAACTACTTTATAAATTTCACCCTCAGGTAGAGTCGGTGCATGAACCGTGTTCTGTAACAATGAGATACAATAGCATTAAAGATAAAGGTTTTACTCTTAGATCATATATAGTTCGTAATACACATATATGCTGCCTCAAGGTTACCAGCCTTGTGCCACTTCATTACCCATCCTCTGTGAGCGCCGCGCTGTTCCACTATTAACATTCAGTAGTTGCCATAACAGAGGGTAAACTACACGGACTCTCTTCAAAATACAGTGAAAGGGGACAAGTACCACACCATTCAGTGTCTTCAACCCTGTCACTGTTGTTGTTTGTTTTTTCTAAAAAAAAAAAAAAAAAAAAAAAGGAAAAAGGGTTTGGTTTTTTTTTAAAAAAAAAAAAAAAAAAAAAGGACAATGAGTCTGATGTATGATTAGAAGATAATAAATAGTATTATTCAGACAGTTCTTTAGTTGTGGCGTAAAGTTTAAACACAGCTGGAAACGTGTCAAATCTCCAGCCACAGGAAATCAGAGCCGCTATGTCAGGCGGAGAGAAAGGCTTCGTAAACTGAAAATATATTTTTTAGATTTAGATGAAGTCATCAACAACACGAGCTGAGACAATACACAGATCAGCAAATGCTGTTATTTCCTGTACTTCACCTCGCTGACTCCCCCCCCCCCCCCCCCCCCCCCCCCCCCCCCCCCCGAAAGCACGCAGAGCTGCAGCCACCAGCTTCACAACGGCAGCCATTGTACCACTCTCCCTTCACACATTTATCTGGCAGCTACTCCACATTAGCAATGCAGCCCATTCTTTACAGCTACGGAGTGGCAGCAGCAGATTTGTATTCTGTAACACACAACTCCTGACGTCTCCCAAACAACACAGTTGCACTCGCTGTAACTTTCAATGGGAGAGAAACATAAGAGTAAAGTCTGAAAGTTTCCTTTAAGTCCACTTCTGAATGAAAACAAAACAAAAAACAAAAAAAAACTACAGTACTGCCTTTGTCCAGTCTGTTTGCAGTAAAACATGAGGCTTTTACATTGGCTACATCTGCTTCTGCCAACATATACTGTATACTGAGAAGACAACAACTAAGCATGATGGGAGAAATAGGCAAACCTCTTCACACTGTTGTGTTTATGAGCTGGAGAATCTATGCTTTTAACAGAGTTTACACCAGTTTCTCAAGATAGTGTACACACACACACACACACACATATATAAACATACACACACACACACACTGCATGAGGGTTTGTGCACTGACTGACTTCCTGAACATGGCGTCTCCAGTCTTTTACAGTGATTAAGAATAGCAGGACTCCTATTTTCTTTACGTAAATGAGGCGGCCGAGGTTCTCCCACAAACTCATCTTGTGGTTTTTTTTTTCTTACGTGTTTGCTCGACCACAACGTCACAAACACACCCTCCCGCTCTTCTTCCTCCTCTCCACACTTCCTCTCAGGGATGGGAGTGAATTTCACCCGAGATCTGCTTCAATGCTCCGCTGTGAGACACAGAACAGCTACGAAGGACGACATGTAGAAAACAACACTAATGCACAGTGCAAATAGGCCCTCTCTCTTTTTTCCCCATGTGTCCAACTTGCAGAGATGAGCAGGTAGTGAGGAAAGCGGTTCACTCCAGGTAGCCTTTCTGAGTTTTTTTTTTTTTCAGTTGTGGTCTCCAGGGAATCTCCACTCCTGGTGTGAGGAGGACAGAAATGAAGGGACAGGAGTTTGGAGGAAGCTCTTACTTGTACAGGCTCATGGTCGGGCTCTGGTACATGCACATATAAGCGTCACACAGTAGGCGCCTGGCCTGGCCCTGGATGCTTTTAGGGTCCAGAGCGTGCAGCTCCTCTGGGGTCATTTTCAAATAGGCCTCCACCTCTGGACAAGGGGACACCTGGGGGATGTTGAAACCATTCTGTCCTCCTGCAGAGACACATCAAAATCACTAGGGGGTGTTCATGTATTTTCTACACAAAGTTAATGCCTGGGCAAAACCTCTGTGGAATTTGCTAAAGTTTGCTGAAATGTATTACTTACAATTAAATCACTCACAAATCCAACTTAACAAAAATCCAGCTGTGATTTTTCTAACGGCTGTAATCAGTGATCATCAGCAACTAGTCAACTTGATTTATACAGTATTATTTAAAAAAAGACTAATAATACATCAAAAGAGTTTTCAATATTTTCCACAAAAATACCTCTGAGTCACTTGGGTTTTTCTTTTCTTTTTCTTAAATATTTTTATGAAAACTAGTAGAAAACACAAAGCATTACTTCTGTCATTAGAAACATTGTTAGTGGTGGGTAAGTCTTATTTGAGAATAAGTGTGATGTCACAACCACGCACCATCACGGTCTGCCATGCTGTCGAAGAAGAGCCAGGCCGACTCTGCACTGCCGTACTTGACGAAGGCCACGTAATGACTGGTTTCGATGCAGAGCACGGCGAACAGCTCCATCCTCTGACGGGGAAAAAAGCCCTGACGACCCGTACCGTCCTGTAGCTCCTTGGGGACAGAAAGTTTCCCGTGCCGATGACTTTTCCTTCGTGGGTGGAGATGAACCTGATGAAGGAGTAACAAGACCACACACACTGTTACTAAGGCCTTAAATGGTAAAATAGTTGTTAAAAATATTTGTTATGAAGTAAAAAAAATGAAGTGCCAGGTGATAGTTTAGTAATACAGGACGGCAAAATATATTTACAATTTAATTAAATGCATTCATTACTCGACTCAAACTACTGCAACAACGCGACATGATTCCTTTGGATTTGGCGCCACCACATGGTTGACCTTGATAAAGGATTTAAATCGTTTCTTCAAACTTCATCTGGCGTTGCCACATCGCCCTCTGCTGCTTACCTGTGTATTGCACTTTTCACAGAACTGTTTAATTTTGCCGGCGGTGATGTCTCCGTCCTCATAACAGTCTCGACACTCGTACAGAGCCAGACCCCCACAGATACGACACTCCCTCGGTGCTGGTGGGTAAAGAAACACACTTTTACTCTAGGCGACTGTCTGCGCACAAAACTTCAGTTGCAGTGACAACAACATGAAACAGTGTTTGTCGCAACTCACTGTCCTCCAGAAGGTCTGTGATGTCTAACTCCAGTGAAGGGAAAATCTTGTTGAACATTTTGAAGTCTTTGCCAAAACGAGGCATTTGGATGATGAGACAGGACGGAGCCTGTGACGGTGTCACAGAACCAGCAAAAATGTTAAAAACAAATATTACAAGATTACCTGATTCTACCAACATCTTTTTTTTTTTTCAAATGTTTTACCATATTGTTGAATCCAAGAGCAATATAATTAATAAATATCAGATTTATTTATTGGGACTTAAAACTATGGTTTATTTATTCCTGATACACCCTCAATGTTATATCGTTTGTTAAACCATCATGGATTAAATCATTTGTTAGTTTTTGATCAAGATTTGCCACAGAGCAGAGACACAAAAATTGTTTCAATGTTACTAACAAATAAACAACTTTGAAAAATAATTAACAAAATAAATTGAAGAAATTATTTTTTCTTTAAATAATATGTATAAAAGTTAATGTCTAATTTCTTAAAGAAAAATAAATTTTCTTCAGGATTAATAATTTGTATGAAACTTTTAGCCCAAAACCGCGAGGTGTATTTGATTTACACATTCAAGTAAAAACTATAAAGAGACATGCTTAGTCAGAGATTTGTTACACTTTCTTGTTACTCTAAATAAAGGCTTAGCTGCTCTTTAGTAACTCTCAACTCACACTAGGTGGCGCCAGTTACATACAACATCAGGGGACAGAGCCAATGTTCCATAAAGCAGCCATGAATTCCATAATGATGGTAACATTTGTAATTCTAAATGTGGACACATTAGGAAATAGAGGTCAGATATAGAAGTGAGTGAGGGCCGTTTTAAAACAACATGTGACAGTAACAGATGCTGAGCTGACATGAGAATCTAAGAGTTTATAGTTCCAGTGAGTTCATGTCAACACGGATGATGAACCCAGATGAAAGAGTTTTGTCAATTTGCCTCCATAAGTACAGCTGATAAGGACACAACAAGGTGGCACCAAAATACACTTCTGAATCAGCACACAGTTATAAGGAAATTGTGTGTATGTGTGTGTGTGTATATATATATATATATATATATATATACACCTATACACATATATTAGGTCAGTCTGATAAAAACTCTGCCCAAAAAAATCAACACTGTGTTTAATCAAAAAACTGAAATGTCACCTCCGCAAACTTCAGGTCGCCATTGATGAAGGACCACTCCAAGAGCTGCTGGATTGTGGGAACTCCGACCTTGTCCTTTTTGTCCATGAAGATCTGGTAAAAATAACAGTCCTGGACTTTCTGACCAGCTGACCTGCAGGGTGTGATTTAACCACACAAGGACAAATCTCAACACTTTATTCCAGGGAATTTCACATACAGTAAATATTAGAAGTAAAACTTCCCCACTTTGGTAGTATAAAGAAAATGTATACATATAGACATAAATGTTGCTCTTTTACCTCCAACCTTTGTGATGTACCATCATTTACCCAAAAAGACCAATAGACCAACACTTACCGTAGCTTCAGTAGTGGATCCACCCTCAGTATGTGGTGGAAAAGAATGTTGAGGAATTCCTCTGGATCTGCAGATTAAGACGTGTTCATGTAGGATTTGTGACACACTTTCACAACTGTTGAAGTACACCAGCGATCTCAAACTCACAGCTTACAGGCCACCTGTGTTTTTATAATTATTTATTTGCAAACTGTTTTTTCATTCATTTAATTAATTGAATGGGTTGCTTAAAAATGAAGAAATTGTACTTGTATTAGTAGTTTGTGCTGTGGTATTATACAGTATATATATTTAAAATAAACTAGCCTTTCCCAAATATACTTTTTGTTTGTTTTTTAATCATAAATAAGACACTGATGATGAAATGACAATGGCAGGATTGGCCCTCACGTCGTTAGTGTTTGAGACTCTTGCTGTACACTAAAGATATTCTTGGGCTAATTAGGTTATTTCACTTTCTACAGCTACAGGTTGGAGTCATTTTCTCAAACTGGTATACTCATTTGTTATATTAAATTATAATTATTAAGGAAAAGAAAAATTACAGACTAGAACTAATGTTACAGTGAACATTTTCTTCTTCGTCTACCTTTTTCTTCAGATGTAAACCCAGACGCAGCTTCCACTTTCTCTAGTATTCTTCTCAGTTTCATCACCTTTGTGGCACAGACATAACCATGTCTGAAGGGCAAAAAAACAGAACAAAAAAATAAACTTGACTGAAACATGAATTTTCAATTACAAAGATCCCAAGAGTTGATCTGAGGATAAGGCGGTGCAAGTGACTGGCCACATATGCACTGTTCAAAAACATAGTACACAGTGAGTTAAGAACAAATACACTGTGACTTACATGCGAAGAGGGTTGACTATTTCAGTGCGTAACAGCTCCTGAGTCTCTCTGTAATATTCTACGTCAGTCTTCGATCGAGGTCTGAGTAGAACTGTGTCCAGTACAGAACTGAAGGAGAAAAGACTGTGGAACAGTAGAAGAGGGGACAATGAAGACGTAGTCTCCAGTACTAGAGTCTATCAAAGTATTAATAATTAATGATTAATCAGAAGATGGATTAATCTTAATTAGTCATGAATAATTTATCATGATTATTTGAGATAAAGCAAGGTTCCTGAATATAACACATCATTTTTGTTTTATAAATGTTGCTAGACGAGACAAACATATATAGCTCAAGTGTGTTGTGTTTCAGATGGTATTTTAACCTTGAGTTGCTTCAGTGATTCAAAAACATTTTTCCAGCAATGTGTGTAAATGACCACGTGTATTTGTGGGGAGGTTTTTCAATCAAATTAATTTTGCAAATAATTAAGACATTTAAGATAATTTTTACAGCTCTTAATATGATCATGATGAAGATTCTCCAGTACTGGTATCTAGATGTTAACTTGTTAGACCTCACTACAATGACAGTGATAATCTGAGGATGTCCTTAAATTGAATTCTGTTTTTTACTTTAACTAAAACAAACTCTTGCGGTTTGTGTTGATTGGTTTATCTGGAGACTCTTTGGCAGAATCAGTAGAAACATCAGCAGCAGCACAGTTTCCTGCCAGTGTTAAAACTGTCCACTAACAAGCTCCAGCCTCTGGGCCAACACAGGGAGAGACGATCAATACCAGTGAAAACATTGATAAAAAAAAAAGTACAAACTGTAGCTGATAAAGCAGTAACAGTAAAACCAAAAGCACTGACCAGAAGAGAGTGGAGTCCAAGTAACAAGAGTTGTAATGGCCCTGGATGCCTTTCTTTTTTCCCACCATAACATCCAAGCCATCATGTTCTGTGCGGGGGGGCGTGTTCTCATGTACTACCTCACTCAGGTAACCTCCAAATGCTGCATTTACAAACACAGTGTCATCATAAGCCAGTAAATCTGGATGCATTCTTTTTTTACTATTATTATTATTCTGACTCACCGATGGAGTTGCACCTCTCTATGGGGTTGGAGGAATGGTGCTGGGAGGGGAAGCGGGAATCTGGTCGGCAGCACTTGAGCTTCACAAAGAGAGCTTTTTTAGAAGGGCAGGTGAAGTACCTGGTGCCTTTGAAGGTGCCGTCTGTGCAGCCAGGACATTCTTCTTCCTGAAGGAGAAGGTCAATTTGAGATCACCACCATACACATGTGTACTCTGTTACTGAACTACATTGTTTTCATCCTTTTCACTCAAGTCAAAGTTGCATTTATTAGAGAAACAATGATAGGATTTATTATTAAAAACTACAAAGCAATGTTTTAAAGAAAAAAACAAGTAGCAGTTGTATGGCAAAATATGTCAAACAACAGACCATCGGTCCAGCCAATCACCTGCGAAGAAATTTTGGAAGTGGCCATAGATGGCACATAGCGTTACAGCGTTTTATGACACACATTATGTCAATGATTAATTAGGTTCCGTTTTTCAGAAACCTCAGGTTTCCAAACTAAAATAATGACTAGACTAAGACATCTGAACACATTTTCATTTAGGTGAAACAGAAATGTAAAAACAGCAGAGACATCTCACCAGCTCAAGCCCAGCCAGAGGCTCTGACAGACCAGGAGGCAGACCCACCCAGCGGATGACACCACACAGAGGAGGATTCTCCTTCACCTCCACCAGAGAGCCCACCTCGAGTCCCGGCTGCCCACGAGGAGGGGTTGAAGGCCGTGGTGATGGAGGTGCAGCAGGTGATGGAGGCTCAGGTTGCTCTCCCATTACTGACTGTACAGATAGAGACAGAGGCCCATGACTCATGTTATCTAGGGGCCCCGTCTTCCTGTTCAGGCTGAAGGGCAGGGAGTGGAACTTGTTGTCACTGGACAACGAGGCTGAGGGTGGAGCTCTGGAGGGCGGGGAGGCCTGAGTGAAGTCGGGAGGAGTTTCTGTAAGTGACTTGGCAGGATCTTCACCAACTGTGGGAGAGAAACCACAAGCAGCCTTTACAACAAAACACAGCATTTCATAGAGCAATCTTTACAGATAGAGACTTCACAGAGAGAAAAATGTCTTTAAGGTGTGAGTGGCATGGTAAATCCAGAGTGGACATTGGAGATGGATTGGAGATGCACTGGGGACGAATTCAGATGGTGTGGAGTTCACCACTCATTCCAACAGTGAAAAAAGAAACCCACAATTACAACTTCGGGACTTTGAGACATGGAGACCACAGCAATTATACACCTGCAACAACCAACATAAAAAAATACAGCTGAATCACCTGATTCTAAAATACAGTAAAACAAAAACTTCCCCAACTTTCATCCTCACACCTGGCCCATGAAACTATTAAATATAACGTGCAAATAAAGGAGAACAAAAACTGAATTCACATGAAGTGACGTAGAAAAACATGAAAATGAAATGTGTCCCTTCACCAGTAGAAATACCAAACCCATGACAAAAATGAATAAATCCCAAATGCCCCAAAACAAAGGCTTTGACTAATGCTTTAGGACTGCACACTGTCCTACGTGTTACCTGTTTTTTGATCCATCCAGCAACAACAGTCATTTAAAGTAGCGATTAGCCGAACTGAGCATCACTGAAAGCCTTATGTCAACACCAGTGACTCCATGCAAGTGGGATGTGACACTGAGGGAGGATGAAAGATGAGACCAGTGGAGGCGTCTTTATAGCAAGCTACTGTAACAAACTATTCTGGGTTTTTGTTTTTTGTTTGTTCCTCTGCCCCCTTTACCTTTGGAGTAAAAATGTAGTGCAGTTCTAGATGTGGAGTAAAACTGGAATCAGTTTGATGCAGCATCATTGTTGTTATAATTGTAATACAGGAAACACTGGTGACTATGTATAACTGTGAGCTAAATAACAGAACATGGAGGAGCTTCAGTTTAGTTTTTTTGAGTCATAACTATTACATGGTTTCATAACTAAAAATGTATCTGTATCTCTATAGCCTATTGAAAACTATTTATGCTCATAGATCAACTGAGTTGTGTTGGTGTTATTTTTTTTTCTTAAGCCAGTTTCAGCACTGAGGCTTTGTGCCAAAAAAGTACCTAACAAAAGCAATGGTTTGAAATAAAGTCCCAGTGTGCATTGCTTTGGATAATGTTTGAAAATATCGAAAAGAAGCCCACGCCAGTGCTGGTTCAATACATATCACATATCCTGATATTTAAATAAGTCAAATTTCAAAGATGGAAAAACATTTCCAGTGGAAAAACTTTCATATGATTTATTGTACATGTAGCAAAACCCAGAGTTCTGAGGTCTAAGTGCATGAGCAGAACCAATCAGCAGGTAGCTTGTCATGACCAGTAGCTTGCTGGTGAGGTGGTCAGCACCCCGTAAGTACCTAAGTTTTACCTTCATCAATGTACCATGTGCTTTTGGATTTGGTCTGGACGGGGGGGTCAACAGAGCTGCCATTTAAAGTATAGTAAAACTCAGACTTGCTCCTACTGCCACACTGATGAGCTAATCCTGCAAATAACACAAGTACATTACAAAAAAAAAAAAAAAAAACATAGATGTGTGTGCATGTGAGTGTTTGGAAATAAAACATCAGTAATATAGTAATATATTCGTTAAATTAATTAAATTTTATTTAAAATAAATCAAAATGAACAAAAATCAAACATCTGCTGCACAGTTATGATTTTACCAAAGTTAACTGTGCAACCTGCTAATGATTGTTGTTATTCCTAAATACCTTGTTTTTCTGAAGTTTGTATTAACCTTTTTCTAGCAAATGCATATTATTGTCCCTTAATGATATGATTTATTACAGCTGTCAAACAAATGAAACACTGGAACACAAAGACCAATAACAGCGGGTAGATGTTTGTGTTTCAAACCTGATTTTATTTGTGACTTATCCAAATGATGGAATTATTTATATGGAAAAATGTCAAGAGAAATATGCAAAACTATAAGTCGTAATTTAGATTAATTGAGTTGTTGGATCTTAGTCATTAGTCAACATCGTAGTACGTGTCCAGATTTCTTGTTTTTCACGTGTCTTAAACAACATTAATCAGCCTACAGTCCCTAACAATCCGTTTGACATGTGTGGCACTCAGGTTGTCAGTCGCAGACCTGCTTACTGATTTGTACTCAGTGAGGCTGGTCTGATTCAAGCCAGACGTCTGTCCAGAAGCTGAAGTCACCACAAACCCAAACTCGGAGCTGAGATGGTATTTTAAGCTCGGGGAGCTTTGTGACTTTTTTCCAGCGGTGTGTATAAATAACAATGTGCGTAATGACTGTGTATTAGAACAATGATAAGTGGATGAACAGTGGAGTTATTGGATATAGAGTGCGAGCCAATGTGCCCAATGTGTTAAAATGCATTAAAAACTTTAATCTGATTAATGTAATAAATTAATAAATGTACTGAATTTATCTCTTTTACATTTATTAATACAGCTTGATATGTATATTTTAGAAATGTCCATATCCATTATGTATTGAGTGCATACTGTTCAGTACCTTTGCTCTTTGGTTTGCTCTGTCCAGAGGACGGCTTCTCACTGGTGTTGGTTCTGGGGACAAAACTGTGCTTTTGCAGTCTTTGGTCCTGCATGGAATATTCTGAAACAGAAAAAAAACGTACTCATATTAAATAGAAATCAAACCCTCTGGTTGTAGAAAGTACTTGACTTAAAAATACAATTCAAGTGAGGTAATTACAAAATGCCTGTAATATACACCCTCAATTCTTAAAGGCAGTGAGAGCATTAGCTGAACATATCAAAGACATTTGTATTTGCTGAACTATACTTTGGCATTATCTAAAGAAATACTTAAGATAGTAGTGACCTAACTTTGGAAATAACAAATCTGTAATGTGCTAACTTGAGAATGTCTAGTCTTTTGCTTTGAATAAAAGCCCAGTCTTGCAGAGGACAACTTCGACTGTCCACAAGGTCTCTTTGGATGTCCTCGTTAAGTGTATTTTTATGTGTTCTGCTCAATCTTCAGGCAGATAAAGGAGCGTCTACTCAAAAGATGCTGCAAGACAAAGTTCTAAAATGAATAATCATTGCAGAGGCAGCTGTAACATACATAAACATATCAATCCGCCAATGTGGAGAACAAAGAGCCTGGCTATCTCACTTGACTTTCAAAAACAAGGGAGCCATCAACACAAAAGGCCTTCTGTTCCCACTGCGAGCAAAACACAAACTCCCAACGCTCTGATCAAGCTCAGCCACGGACACACAGATCAACAGCTGAATATGTTCAATAAATGCTGAGTCATGGCACTAAAAACCACGAACAAAGACTTGTCGACTCACCTGGCATCACGTCACAGATGGGGACGAGTCGAGTGTGCTCCAAACTGGCAAAATTACACAACAGCTTCCCGTCAAATACACCGTCCCAGTCACCAATAGGATTGTCCTGAAAGAGTGGAGACAGTATAACAAAAATTACAGACTTACCCAGTGTCACATGCACTAATCGTCAGTTGTCCTGTCACCTAAACTAAAAAGAATCCTTTGGATTGATCCTCTGTTCTATAATGATCCGGTGCATATTTCTTCTCCTCCACATCAACAACAGTCCAAACGCCCAAACACTCTCCTTTCCCTGCAAGCCTAACCACACAGTTGTCCTCTTTAGTTATTCTGTATTCCAGAATTCTTCTCCACTGGGATAGTGTTGGTAAAGCATGAGGCCAGTGGCACCTGCCAAATAAGATGGGGCGAGGCTGGACGCAGAGTGAGGCAGAGCAGTGGGCTCGTCCTCAGCTGCCTGCTGGCCACAAGCCATACAGTTGGGTCATACAGCATTAAGTCTTTACCTCACACCCCGCGTGACTGCCTTTGTGTGTGGGTGGTTCAGATGCACTGAGTACGCTGCTGCTGCTGCTGCTACTTCTGTTGCTAACAATAATCAGTCAAATGCCAAAGTTGTGTGTTTTAGTCTCTCTATGATTGGAACACCACTAAGACCTGTCAACTGGAGTCATACACACTAGTTATTGTGAACCTAGTAGTCATAACCTTTTTGTTGTCTGGTATGTTCTGTTAAAGTTATGTCTGTCACTCAGCAGAATATGTTCATCTGAAACAACGTTTTACTTCACAACGTCTACTTTCGTTTTGATCTTTTTTTATTCATGCCACTGAGCCGACTCAATTAATTCTCGATTTATTTGAATAGTAGAATATTAAAAATGTTCTTTGCATATTGAACCTGCAAGAACTGGTTTTACGAGAACAAGTTCCTTTCAATACAATAAGCTGGTTCAAGTAAAACTTGAAGATTGAAAAACACTCACCATATCCACTCCTACATAATAGCCCAGACTTTCATTTCCTGGTAGGAGGTCACAGAAAATGATGGTGCCTCTCTCGGGTCCGTCTCTGGTCTGCACCAGGACCCGAGAGTTAATTTCCAGTCGGGGAAAGTCATGATCATCTTCTACCAGATTGACATGGTCCACCTCAAGCTCGCCTGTGACATCATCATCATCCTCCCAGAGTTCAAGTTTGTCCAGGGCCACAAACACACCGCATTCATCCTCACAACGAAAAAGATGTCGACCCTGGTAGGAGCCTTCTGTGAAGCCCTGGCCCCGGCCCTCCTCCTGGACGGAGAAAGAAAGTAAAGAGAGAAGATAAGAGAGTGAGTCAGAATAGGATCCAACGATGGTGAAGTAATTATCATAAGAAGGCAGGCAGGTAGGGAGGCTGCTTACTCAGCATTTCTGAGTGAATGTAAGTCAACAACATAGAGCAGTGAGAGCATGTGATCGATTACTGCAGCATGAATAAGTCCTTACCTACTGTCATGATAAAATACATCACAAAATCTAAGATGGCACAAGATGTTCTCGTATTCCTTACTGTAACGTATCCCATTTATTTTATCCAAACGGTGCCAAAATCCTTTAACACTGGCAAACACTATGTTGGTAATTTTTATTTTATCTACAGGGCAATAAATCTACAACGTGCCTCATGCATATTTGCAAACTCTGAAGTCTTACAAGTCGTACTGAGCTGCAGTTTAAAGATCTGAGTGTCATCAGCCCACTACAGAACACAAGAAGACTCAGCAGAATAAAAACACTGTGCGGCAATAAGCATCCCTTTGTTTTGTGTCAATTACAGTGTGTGAGTAGAAGACATGACAATGATCCAATTTAGTGCTAGTACAAATCTTTGTGTGATACACAAATAGAAATACCGACACAAACTTCCTGAATGTGAGGAGTAAACTCCCCAGAATTTTCTACTGGATTTATGTCTTGTGGAGGCCAGTAAAAACATTTACATTTGTATTCACAAATGACTGTCCTTTAAGTCTCATCATGGTTTCCTTAGTCTTTCTTTGAGGTGTCATGTCTAAAATTCTTCAAATTTCACTTCAAGGCTGGACAAAGTTTATTATTAGTGTCTTAACTGACTAGTGTTCTTTCTAGAATTCAGAAATCTTGGGACCCTAGAAATTTTAACAAATCCTGTTAAGCATGCACCAGTACCAATACTGCTATTGGGGGGCGACACTTTTACCTCTACTGCAAAGCATAGCAATCCAGTTGTACATTTATTGAAACCAAAGAAGTACAGTCAACAGTACTTGATAGTGGCAAATAAACAAATGGATTTTTTTTATGTTAGTTTGAAAATAAAAATCTGGAAAAAACCTAAATCCTGTGTATCTTTTGTGGTCAAGAAGTCGAAATCTTAAATATAAATAGTAAATATTTTAATCGCAATGTTTTCACAAATGCCATCTAAACGTTGAGTGAGTGCACACATAGTGTACACATATAGTGTACCTTAAAAAGAAAGCTGTAATTTAAACCTTAATACATATCTTAAGCATTTGTATTACTGTATAATCGTTGGGCATTATTTCAACGATGTGTGAGTTAAAAAAAAAATCTGATTAATTTCACAAATTTAAAATATACATTTTGACAGTCCTTGTTTTAGGTAATAAATATTTACTTAAAAAAAATTAGTTATGAGGGTCACAACACTTACTCACATAATGCCATGACAGCTATGTCAGTTCAGATCTGTCATGATGGGAAATGCATCCTCACTTTCTCTACAGTGTTTGATCCACTAAGAATACATGACACTAAAATTGATTCTACATAATAAATAAACAACAAGAGATATACAAATACCAAACAAACAAAAGATAAACAGACAACAGTCAAAATCTCTTACCAGGAGCTCTACTCCAAACCAGATTCCAGAGAGTGCCCTGTCAGGCAGCAGTGAGCCTTTGAATCGGACCACACCAGGCAGAGGTTCATCTCCAGAACGTAACTGAACACGTACCTTGGAACCACAGTCTATTTCACAGCAGCGTGCCAGCCGTGAGTCATTGCAGAGCAGCGCGTATCGTTCCTCACAGTTGGTAATAGGGAACAGTAACTCGGCCAGTTTCTCATCCAGCTCCTGAACATCACGCTCATCCAGGCTCAGCACAACATTAGTCTGATCCAGAATGCGAAGACTTTTCTTCCCCTTGCACGGGGGCAATGTTCGGCCCAAGTTGTTGCGCTCCTGACATGCTTGGCCCAGACTGCCACGTGGGATTCTCAGTGTCTTCTGGGGAGGTTTCTCCACCGTACACTCTTTTATGACCATGTAAAAGCGCCAGTCTTCCCTGAAGCCACCAGTAGGCTTCTCCTGGCTCCACAAGACAGAGCTCATGGCTGCATTCTAGGCAAGAAGTCCAACATCAAGGCAGGCTGGACCAGGGATCTGTGGTGAAGAACACATGAATGAACTTATAACCAAACAAAGTGTATGTTAAGGTTCAATGCTAAGATTTGAAAAACACCATGGCAAGGCCCAGAAATATAGTTAAAAGCCAAAAAAACTTTATTTTCCTGACCTGATTTAATGTGACTTTAAACATAGACTTAAAAAAAAAACGATTTTGCTGTTTCTTTAAATGTGTATTTTCTGAATATATATATATTTTTTATTAAAGTTACTTGCCAGGTCAATAGTGAAGTTTAGGGTAGGCTGGTGACAGATCTTTTAAACATCTAAATGTAAAGTGTCAAAATTATTTTATTAAACTGGAATCATGTTATTTAAAGATGACCTGAAACAAATGAGTGAGGCAATATACTATTTATATGCAAGTATTTATCTAAATTAAAAGTCAAGTCAGAAAAAGCATAATTTCCTCATACACTTTGTACTATACTAAACTAATAATACTGATTTCAATTCATTCTGACATTTTATTTTACATAGACATATATATGCACTGTACCTAAATATTTCTGTTAAATTCATTACATTTATATTCTTCCCAAAGATCTATCGTTTAATTTCAAAGACTCTGGAGTCTTTATCTATCGTTTAATTTCAAAGACTCTGGACTCTGGACTCTGCCAAGTCATCTGTCCATTACTAATACATTGTAAAAATGTCTATTTTTTTTTTTAATTAGTACGGTTTCATATCTTACAACCAGATGTGATTTACTGATAAAACGGGCGAAACACACACAGAAACAATGGTACAAGACGAATGGACTTCCCCTGATGACACCTCAGATGTTGATCATCCACCTGACAGCCAGAAACTAATACAATCATATTTCCCAGCGTAGGCGTTGAAGTTAGTTCCCCTTTTTACGATACAAATAGAAAAATGTATTGGTTACGAGAAACTGGGTTCAACCAGTTTAAAGTTATTCCATACTAGTGGAATAACTACTAATATTAGTTGGATTTAGTTACATTTTCACTAGATTGTACTGAAATGGCACGATTCAAATGTTTTTTGTGTGTGTGTGTGTGTGTGTGTGTGTGTGTGTGTGTGTGTGTGTGTGTGTGTGTGTGTGTGTGTGTGTGTGTGTGTGTGTGTGTTTATTCCATCCTCTCCGACAGTCTGTGTTACTCACATCATCACCAACATGTTTAATGAACCTTTATCTTGACAACCTGAGCTGCGGTGTCATCACCAGGCAGAAGCTGTCATTCACAGAAGGCCCTCTGACAGAGGGAAACATCGAACGTACCGTGGGCTTAGAACATAACACACGCTGCAGTTGTAAACAACACTGTTGCCTTACCTTTGATAAACGTCACGGTTGTTAAAAGGTGCAGGTAACTGTCATCTCAAATGTCCACCTCGGTTACATACAGGCCTCCGACAAGCAGCTCTCTGTAACCTACTTGATCTCTGATTAGCTTAATGGCTAGCTGTTGGCTAAGCAGCTAACCTATCAGGCTAGAGTAAGCCTGACGAGCCGCTCAGCAGTGAGCAGGCTGGCAGCGATACTGCCGCCCTGTCCAGTATAATACCTGCATTTGAGTACATATGTGCCCCATGGCTAATCAGTGAAATAACTGTGCTCCTGTAGCTGTGAGATGTATTATTTACAGGAGACGACCTCACCGAAGTTAGTGTATGATGTCACCACTATAGCACACTGTGATTGGTTGGTTTTTCAGTTTTCAGTAGCTGATTGGTCGTAATTTGTGTCTGTACCGAAGTCCCATTCTGTGGGGTTTTCCCATGGATGACAGAGTGTCAAGTTCGGTTGCAGCGGAATGCAGGCACCGCTTGTCAGGTGTTTGCTGTAGAACATTTATTCAAAACAGAGAGGAACTGATAAACTATTTAAACTGTAACAGGAAAACACTCGAAGTGTAATATAAAGAAAAAAAGATAAGTATAGTATTAAAGACAAATTATAACTATAATCAAGTAAATAATGAGACATTATGAAATCGATAACTATTATCAATAATATTAGTAATTACAGCAAAGGAATAATAAATGCAAACATTTCCAAAAATAAATCATGGAATTTCCCTGAATATATGACAGTTATACTGAGTAAAAACGCAACAGAAAGGTTATAAGGTTAAAATAGTTTCAGAAGATTGAATGATAAAAACCCCATTTCAAAGAGGAAGCTGTTCAGCCAGAGGGATTTTAGGGTTTAAAAATATTTACATTTATTTTCCAATATATATGTAAAATTTCACATATTTAGTGTTAAAACAATTCCAACAAAATACCACAAACACATTAACACAGTGGTTCGCAATAATTTTCTGTCAT
This sequence comes from Cynoglossus semilaevis, assembly GCF_000523025.1. Taxonomy (NCBI): domain Eukaryota; kingdom Metazoa; phylum Chordata; class Actinopteri; order Pleuronectiformes; family Cynoglossidae; genus Cynoglossus; species Cynoglossus semilaevis. Next base: position 445,716 of record NW_007585114.1, on the reverse strand, counting down.
GCCTCCCTTTGGGGACATAATGTTCTCTATTGACAGCTAAAAAGGAATTCAGAAAACCAGTCTTGATTCACGTTGCATCATATCCTCTACCTCCTCTGAACTGAGGTGGTTGTTTCTCAACCTGCATCACAAAGGAAAAATAATTAAAAAAAACACAGAGAACATGTATATATAATATATATTTATATATATAAATATAAATAACCACATAGATAACCACAGTAATTGGTAGTATACCATAATGACTTCACATGTTGATTGTGTTTCAGGGCTTGAATCAGGCATTCTACTCCAGTTTTTGTTATGCAGTTTTCTGTGAGCCTTTTGCAGGAGGTGAGAAAGGTGGAGCACTTTAGGCACTACTATATGGAGCGGTAAAATGTCAATTCAGCAGTTCAGTCACCATAAATGTCAAGTTTCAGCAACTACTTACCAGATCTCCTCTAGTGATGAGCTGTGTCTGATGATATTAGCAAGTGCGCAGGCCCCTGTGCTGCCCACACCATTACCAACCAGACTAATGGTATCATGCACATAAAATACACAAGAATTAGCAATAAACAACCTTCTAAATACATCCACAACTTTAAAAGGTAACAAATTATACCTGAGCCATAGCAGAGTTTCACTGTTCTGTAATGCATCAGCTAGTGCCTGTGCCCCTGCATCACCTATCTTATTGCCCCAAAGCCTGTGGATAAAAAGAAAGGTTAACACATTTGAATGTGCACAAACATACATGGATGTAGTAAGATGAGCATTACCCTAAAAACTTGAGTGAATGATTCACTTTCAGGCCCTCTGCAAGCTGCTTTGCACCTTCTGCTGTAATATTATTATTTCCCAGCCTAAAAGACAATGATCAGGAGCAAAACCCTAAAATTAGCCTTCAAATTGTTGAAAGCAGGCCTGATTGATTGTAGTAACAGCTAAATATAGGTAAAAAAAATTAAAATAAGCCAATGAATGATGAAATCATGACCTTGAAGTTGTAAGCAGAGAATATATAATAATTGCTAAAAAGCTAAAAGGAGAAGTTACAGGATCAAGTTTATGTTTGAAAAATAGCAGGTTAAAATCCCATAACCCATATTTAACAAAAGAAGGACCTCAAAGATCAAATGTTGAAGATAATTGTCCCAGCAGAAAATACCCTAAACATTTTAGCAAAAAAAAAATGTCCATATGAAAGCTAACTTCCTACTAATGTAACACTCACTAAAAGTGAGTTATGTACTCACTGACCTTAAGGAGAGGAAGTTCTGCTTGGTCTTCAAAAGAAGAGAAAAGTGTTGAGTGCAAGCATCAGTCAGTTTATTGTTGAAGAGTCTGAAGAAAAACAAACCAAAAATAAATAATAATTAATAGTTTGTTTCCTTTATATTATTATTATTATTATTATTATTATTATTAAGTATCTTAACAATACATACGCAATTTTTTGGAAGTTGACACATTGGATACATTTAGGAATCAATTTGCCGATTCCTTCATCAGTAATATTGTTATTTCTAAGGCTAGGAAAGATCAAAGACACATTAGACGAGACACACTTCTATTAAAGAAATGCATTATAATATCAGAAACATGATACTCACTAGAGGGCATTGCAAATGTGCATGCAGGGAAGAAGTTGCTCAACTCCTACGTCACCTATAGAATTGTTGTCCAGCTGTAGGCCTACAGGGCCCTTCAGATGCTGTAGGACGTAGGCCAGCGCAGTGCACTCTATTGGACCAATGTTACAGTAGGTTAGTTTTAGATGGTCCACTTCTAGCTTACTCATCGCATCTTTGGCAATCCTGGTTTCCTGCATCTCATATATACATTTGATGAGCCAAACAAAGTCGGGCATTGCATGCATGCTCTTCTTTTCCCCTGCAACAGGCTGCGGTATAGACCTAAAGTGTTTCTGCAGGCCTTTGGAGAGACATTTGGAAACCTGCTTGACCTTCCTCTCCAGTGTCGTACTGGGGCAGCTTTGGTGCCACATGCTCAGATAGCGATCAGACAGCAGCCCAGACATAAAGGTGGCTGTGATTTGCAAGTTTGGTTTTTCAACTGCTGTGTCTTGGTCCCCTGGTACCTGCTGTTCTTGGTGAGTGGCAGGAAAGCAGGCTCTGAAACATTCAATGCCGGATTCTGTCATGTCCTGCAGCTCAAATAGTTTAGGTATTGTTGAGCGATCACTGCAACTGGACAAAACAATGTGTAAGGCGGCAAAGAAACACTGAATGGTCACATGGAGGAATTCATAGTGTCTGCTGTGGGAGAAGGACATATCTTTGCTCAGAATGAGAAAGCCCATACTGATGTCTTTTTCACTCACACCACACATCTTTAAGTGAGAAAATGAAAAAACATAACAGGTATTTCCTATCCCATCAAATGCAAGCTGCCCGAGATGTAAGACTGTTTCTTTGTTTTCCTGGAGCCAACCCAGGCCTACAGAGGTTTTTTCTGGTCTCTGATGCTGTAGAAAGTGCTGTAAAATCATCATGTAAACATCTGTGATCGTCTGTAGGCTGCCCTCTTCACAGCCCAGCAGCTCCCTATGGCACTGTGAGACTATCCAGCAGAGAACTGGACTATGGCACAGTCCAAGCAAAGCTGTGTTCGTTTGTAGGGACCCTAAAACTTTAGCAGCCACAGTGGGGTCGCTGTGATGCTTTCTTACAAAACAGTCAATCCCACTCGGAGAAAAACCTTTCAGAAAAACCTCTTTTCGAAGATGTTTCCTTAGCACAGGCCCAACTGCCTCTGGACGACTAGTTACTACTTTCCACACACCCTTCATGAGGGAACCTTGAATTAAATTAAATAATAGAATGTGAACAGGGGCACGTTGAGTGGGGCAGCAGAGTCTGTGCTCGTCTGAAAAGCTCTGCTTGAACTCATCCAGGCCATCAAATGTGAAGAGGATGAGATGTGGGTGGTCCAGGATGAACTGAAAAATCTCTTCCTGGTCCCTGTCCGGCCAACAGCAGTGCTGAAAGAGCAGCTCTTGAACCGAAAGTTCTCTCTGCTCTGAGTTCAGTTTGCGACAGCTAAAGGGAAACAGAAACAGGAAGTCCTGGAGTGCCGTCCCTCGAGCCCAGAGCAAATGCAGCCTCTGGATGAGGGTGCTTTTACCACTACCTGCCTCTCCAGACACAAGCACAGTGTCTGCTTCCACATTCTTCGTACCTGCTGTACCTACTATATCCTCCAGACCCAAAGGTGCTTCAGTGCAATCATGACTTAGTTCCAGCTCGACGTCAGTGTAAATTTCATCCAAAGACATGTGGCTTGTTCCGCCGTAAGTGCTGAGGAAGCAGGACTGGGCCAACACAGAACTAGTCAGTTTCTTCTGAAACTTTTGGAATTCTGTAACAGAAAGGGCAGATGTAACGTCCATCCAGGGAAATGATTGAATACAAATACAAAGAGATCTTTGATGTCTCGCCTTTTGAAAGTTCTACTTTTTCCTGGTTTAGTGAGGATCCAGATCCATACTTTTGCTGAATGAAATCCAGAACCACCTCTGCTGCTGGGTCACCTTTTGATCGGACATGATCCAGCAGACGCCTCGCCTAATCGACATATAAAGTGAGCCTTGAGTTAAAAGAATTTTAAAATTTAGATGCACTAATGATGTTGCTTTGATTTTAGTATTTATTTCTTTAATAACTGGGCCTGTTGAAATGTATAGCTTGTTACTGTGCAATCAGTACTAAGTCATTTAATGAATGCACAGGTTCATACAGTCATTTATCAATTTTAAACACCTAAAAGGTACAGTACGGCCGTGACACTGCCACTTAACAACATAACATACTGAAACCAATGTCAATTTCAACACTGTCTAATAAACAAGGCCTGCCATGATGAAGTGTTTGGCGACAGTGGCATTGTTCAAAAGACAGGAGGATGAACTGGAGGTGGCAGAGATGAAGATGAAGGAAAGGACATGAGCGGATCAGAGAGACAGATTAAACATAGTTTGGAGACAGACAGTGTTCGAGATGTTGAGATGGGTTAGATGTGGAGAGACAGTTGAGATATTTAACAAGTATGTTTAGATGGAGCTGTAAGACAGAATGAAAAAGAAAAAGCCACACAAAAGATCCAAGGAACTTTCAAAAGACATAAATGTGGCTGCTGTTACTGTGGAGGAGGCAAGAGATAGAGAGATAGCCAGAAATAATCTGCAGTGGTGAACCCTGAAGACAAGGTCTGTCAGTTGGTGTAAATGTATATCAAATTCATTTCTAACATTTGATGAGTATAAATATGAATGTATAAGTGAAGGCTGTGTGTGGTACCTGCTGAGAGGGGGTGTGTATAGGAAGCCGGACCTCATCACAGTCCCCTGATGTGAAATGTCCTGACCGAGTTAGAGCCTCTAGAGCACCACTGATGCATCCCTGCAGCTTCCTGACGAGGCTCGGTCTACGGTTCAGGAGACTTTCACTGGTTGGTTTGTGACACACATTTCTGTCTCGATTTAAACTGCATCCAGAGAAGGACAGGCTGGCATGCTGCCCTTCTGGCAGTGTCAGTTTGAGAGCAGATAACAACCCTTCACAGGTTACCGCACCCTTTGTGTAAACCAGGTCGAGCAGCTGGCGAGCGTTTGTATACAGTGCTCTGCCTGGTATCTGTATGTTCTGGTATTCCTCCCATTCAAGCTCTCCATGGGCCAACAGTAGATCCAGGACCCTCTCCAGATGTTCAGATGAGCCGCTGCTACATAATGCGTGTAGTAGCTCCGTCCGTTGCTTCAGGACAAGCTCCTGGGCAAGCATGCTGTCTGAGTGTGAACCTCCGCTACATTATCCTGCCAGCCTGTAACATGCAACCACAGGTTAGTACCAGCCTACTTCAGTTAAAGTCACATTGTGTCATTACTGTCAAATCAGAATCAACAATGCTACAATTATCACTTATACAGACTTACCAAAGCGCAAAATGTGTTCCCTCCATCTATCATTCAGGCAGAGCGACTCGCCTCTTCCTCATTCTCTCAAACCAAAACTAGTTCTGCTACTACTCTGAGTCCCTTTTGTGAACTTGAAACATAAATACGATCAGAATTTAACCTAACAAGACTAACTTCCCTGACGTCTACTGTCGCATATATAACGTGCGAATAACTTCTTTTTATTCAAACGTCAGTTAGAGCAACACATCCTCAACACATCCTCTTTTAAAAGTATGACACTACCTGAAAGCAGAAAGGGAAGTGAGTTTTAGTATTTCACAATTATTTACATGTTTGACGTTTTTAACCAAGTAGCAACCACAGGGGCAGTTGCCCTGAGACAGCCTGGTTTAATTTAAAAATGATTTAAATAATATAAAGCTAAAAGTAAATACAACTAAATGATGATGACAACAAGAAAAATAATAATAAATAACATTATTGTTATTATTATTATTATTGTTGTTGTTATTATTATTATTATTATTATTATTATTATTATTATTATTATTATTATTATTATTATTATTATTATTATTATTATTATTATATGAAATCGTTACACACAGGTTGTAATTTGCTCGAACATCCACTTGATGGAAGTGTTACCTAAACTTCTCTCATCTGCAGCGCTACGGTACGATGCAGTTGTTGTCATTTATTGTTAGTAAGCGATCAAAAACTCCTGTGCGGTTTCCCAGAGGTCAACATCAAAACTGGATGCAGAACATACTCCTAAAAAGAGTTTCTTATTTGAATCATTTGATTGTTTGAATTACTTTCATTACCTGCTGTCCCGTTTTTGTTTTCTCACCCTGACATCATCCGTCACTCAACAATTAGCTATGTCTTGGTTTGTTTTTTGTCTTTGGGCTGAACAACTATAACCCAAGCTCCCACTGTCACTATAGACAACCATTCATTCTGACTCTAAATAAATTTGAAGATCTCTACTGTAAGAAGCTTTTACTCAAATGTGTAGATTTGTAATCTCGCAGGATAGACAAACCTAAACTGGAACTGTTAGCTAGGTAGATAAGCTCCATGGTTAGTTCTGACTGGAGTCAGTCCACTGCCAGGGTCACTGATTCTCCCCTGAAATAGTGACGATACAGGTCTTGGGTGAAGTTATTTCCACATCAGTTTGGATTCTATTTGGGTGAATATCAAAAGCAACGTGTGATGAGCTCAGTTTGAGTCCAGGTGCACTGATGTACTACATGTGTAGCTGATGGTTTCAGCAGAGACTCTGAACTCCCAGAAGCACTTTAGGATGCCATGATCTCATGAATTCTGGACTCAATCTGCAGGGAAGTTGTACTGCACAGCCAACATTCTCTCGTGTTCTGGATTGATTTGTTTTATCGGTGTATTTTTTATTATTATGGAGGTTTCATAAGAATGAGCATCTGCACTAG
>NW_007585114.1:421800-436050 GCF_000523025.1 Cynoglossus semilaevis | reverse complement strand
GGGGGGGCTGAGGAGCCAATCACAGCAGTCATGGACATAGACAATGAACATTCTGGACGGTTCTCCAGTCCATCACAGGGCCAGATATAACAGCAGATAACTATCCATACTCATATTTAAACCTTTGGTCTCTTGTCCACGTGCCCACAGTGTCCACAACCTCATTCTATATGTTTTTGGACAATGAAAGGAAATAGGAATTACTCAATAAATTCATGCAAAAATAAAGAAAAAAATGACGACTCCAGACTAACAGATGTCTCCAGACTGGTGATCACTTACTGTAAGGCAAGAGTGCTCACCACCCCCTTACTGGTCCACAGGCCAGTTAACTAATATTTTATTAAATATTGTAAAAATGTAAATTCAAATGATGTTCTGAGGTCATCTGGCCTAGATGAAAAAAACCCTGCCACATTCTATAACACTCAACTAATATATATATATATATATATATATATATATATTACAGAGCTCTAACAAATACATAGCCATTCTAACCAATGTAGATTGCATCTAAATAACTGGGACATTACCTGGAAGGAGATCTGAATGTGTAGCAGGAAGAAGTGAGAGGCAACTTTTTTTAGAGGAAACAGTTTGAGGAAAAGTTCACATGTGTGACCATGAGTCCATGGGAGTGTGTGTCCATCAAAAATTAACTGACAGGAAGATTAAAGCTGACACAGTTGGGTTTTTTTTAGAAGTGGCAGCATTGATGGAGTCTGGTCTCCAATGTCTGCCCAAGGTTCGGGCTGCTGCTCTCAAGGTTGGCATGGGGCACCCCGCTGACAGTGCACAGTCCAAGATGGGTCCTACTTGTTGGACATTCATTATCAAACTCTGTTTGTGCCTTTCATCTGCAGCTCTCTGCAGCACTCAATGTAAACTACAGAGGCACCTTGCAGCTTGACATCTCTCCATTCACTCTGTACCTTAAACAGCATGCTGCCACATCAAAGAGACGCCGCTCTCTTTGATGGTGCAAAAAGAAAGAGCTCCAATGATCTGCTAAAAACCAGCGCAACTTTCTGGAGCCTTGTTTTATTCATCTTCCATCTTCTCTAGAAGTCACTCTGCAGAAGTTCAGATTGGAGATTAAAATGTGGAAAAGTTGAATTACACATGATAGAAATGTGTTGTCAGAGGATGTATGTTATGCCACAGCTATTTTAGGTTGTGGGTTCAATGTCTGCTCCACTTCTCAAATTGTACCTGGACCTTTTTTTGTCAAGGTAATTCTATTATAACTCACCTCAGGAACGACACTTACAGTTTTTATTTTCCATCTTTAGTTCTTTGTTTACTTTGATCTAACAATTATGTTACAAAATACAAAACATATTTTAAAAATTGTAAATATTAGGTTTATTGTTTAATCGGTGACTGTTGCTACTTTGCACTTATAATCTACTATAAATTAGCAGCCATACACTGAGCCAGGGTCAGGAGGAGAGTCTTTACATTAGAGATAAAACATTGTAAAACATATGATTATGATAAGTCTGATGTCCCACGACTACTGCCAATGTACGAAGGCCACTGATGGCGGTGGTGCTTTCTGCTTTTAGTGTAAGAGGCACAAAAATAGTGAAACTACAAAGACGCATTTGTGAGTAGGATCTGACAAAGACAGAATCTTCTTCCTTTCTTTCTATTCATCGAGAGTCACTACAATGACTGCAGAAAATAAATTTAGCTAACTGTAATTAAATCAAGTTTAACAAAAGAAGTGAGGCTGACAGTAGAGAGTGGATGGAACATGGCTGGAAATGGCTCCAGGAGCAGAGATACTGAACATCGTACGGCTGTTTCCTAAATGAATGAACTTGACAATAATTGAAGTGTTTTATTTCTGCCCTTCTTCCCCCCACATAAAAGGCTGCCATGCCAATTAGCTCTAATTCTCCTTCTCCCTCTTGCTTTTTATGCTCTTGAGTAGGCAGGGACCAGCATATTCTGATCATTTGCATTATCCAAAGCCAATCTGCTTTGAAGTTCTGAGATTGTGTAAGAAAAAGGATCCACTTATCACACATGAAAAATGTTCAAAGCTCATAAATTCACTGGAACAGATGTACATTATCATCGGATTTGCCATTTCCCTCTCTCTGCTTCTGCGTTGGTAATAGACTACCTCATGTCCTTCTCATCGCTCAGCGTTTAGCATCCTGCCTTTACAGGAGCTCGCACCCTGCTGGGCCAGCCCACACTTCAAAGCTCACTGTCTATCGGCTGGAAACAAAGCCCACGGAAGACATTATGGCAGCCTGTCATTTCCACATATTTATGTCAATATCGTTTTTTTTGACAGACTGTTTGCTATAAACTGTCTCCTTGCTGCTCAAAAAACATCTAGCAGGAAACACCTCACACATGCATGGAGAATGTTCTCTCTGACCAAGATCTTCTAATGCTGCAGCTTTTCTCATGACAGTAGCAGACATAGGGTCAAAGGTCACATCTTTAAACCTTACATTCTAGTTGGAAAGTTGTGCAACTACTACATGACATTTAATACAATATAATGATATAATAGTTAGGGCTCATAGGGTGTGTGTCTCAAACCGGATAGGTTGGCACACGATGTTCAGTAACAAAGAATTACCAAGGAGACTCAAATGACTAATTTGTTTGTAGTGTGAAGCAGTCATAATAACCTGGTAAGCTGCGTTATGATTAGACGTAATGTTGGTATGACGGCTGCACCGCCTCCTTCACACAAATAGACATGTTCCTTAAAGGGAAGCCTATCATGTTACTGAGCCGAGGTTTCACTGTGGACGGTCCGAACACAGATAAGCTGTTAATCTGTGTGCGTGTGTAGAAGCTGCAGTCAGCCACTTTTGGCACTGAAGATGGTTTCACGTTCAAATCTTTGACAATAACCGACAAGCACAGAAGCCAGATTAATAGGTTCATATTTTAATAAATGCCCACCCCGCTCCCCCGGCACAGATTTGCTAGCAAATAAATAAAGCAATTAAACAAATACAATCTAATCATGTCATAAAACCATTAGGAAGGAGAGGGAAGGGAAGAACGGCTAGTGCTAAACAATGTTCTTTCATCAACAAACACCAAGAAAAAGTGGGTCTGTTTGTGGAGACACAGAAGCAGCTTCAGACGCAGACAGAAGACAGTTCGTCTCCGCCGAGTCAGATTGGCGTGGCAGATTACTGTAGCGGGATTAACAAACCAACAGCATAGGCAAGTGAGATAGCTTAATAGTTAATCATTGTACATAGGGCTCTTCTTCTACATAATGCTGGTTCAACGTCTGTCCATTACATATATACTGTACATCAGATTTGTTACAAACAAGTTAGATATTAGCAATAGTTACTAATGTTACACCCAAACTTGGCACTGAAGACTGAATATCCTTTACAACAGGACAAAGGTGGAGAATCTAAAGCAGTCGAAAGACTCGTCTTCCAAATTTAAAAAGATTTACTTTAAAACGGCAGGCGTAAATACTAATAGACAAACAAATAAGTTCTGGTACATTTTTTTAAAAAAGAATTGAGGACACAAACACCAGATTCAAATGAAACCTCAGGTTTCTCAACACACACACACACACACACACACACACACACACACACACACACACACACACACACACACACACACACACACACACACACACACAGAGAGAGAGAGAGAGAGAGAGAGAGAGACAGACAGAGAGAGAGAGAGAGATGTAACACCACAATAAAACAGTTAACTAAAAAGATTAAGGCAGTAAAGTACAAAGTGGGGGGCGTGGAGCTTTTGAAGGGGAAAGGTGCTCAGCAAGGCCATTGAATTCCAATTTAAATATTTTATCTCTGTTTTTACCACAGTGGGGGAACTTGAACTGAATTGTAATTGTATTCATTTTGTTTTATTTGGGAACAGCAGTTGTAAGTCTGTCTATTGTTTTAAATAGAGTGTAGATTTGTAGCTGTGAATGCCTCCGTGTGTTGGGACAGTGGACTTATGTAGAAAAGGTTAGGCCACCACACGATTAAGGGAAGGAGAAAATAATGGATGTTTTAAATTTAGTTACATTTTTATTTTTATACTCCATAAATCTGTGTGTTTTAGTTTAGTTTTGTAGTGGAAAACAAAAGTAAATTGTAGTAATTTTATAACTTTTTCCTCTTTTTTAAAAAAACATTTTCACACAACCAGATATATTTAGTGTTTAAAGTAGGAGAAGTAATGGAGCACAGCTGAGAAATCCATAGGTAAACATCCCTGTGATAATGACGAACACTTTCTAGTTAAAATGTGTGATATTTAGGACACTTTCACTCATTACTCTAGAGAAGAGACAAGCCCGATTGAAGTGAAAGAAGAACATACTGCAATTCTGCTGCCATCAACAACTGTGTGTTTATAGTAGCACCAGCAGAAGAGTGTGGTGGAAGACAAGCACACAGACCCTGTGGGCAGGACAGAGGAGACAGTAGTGAGTTATGGGGCTGTTGGAGACTGCGGGCCGGGCTCTGTGTTATCCGGCACCAAAAGAATGAGACAGCTGAAAGGATCCTATCATTGCTGCACCATGAACAAAGACCTGCTGACAGCTGCGGGACAGGAAGATGCCACGGAAACACAGGGGGGAGATGTTTGACCCCAGGTCAGGAGCTGCACAAAAGAGCTACTGGGAAAATGTTGGCTTTAATGTCACAATTCCAAAATCCAAAAAGGGAAACTGTGGTACATGACAACATTGAGGCAGATTGATTGGAAATGTACATTTGAAAAAATCTGGTATACTGAAAAATAAGTGTTGCATGACAAGGTCAAAGTCTTCTATTAAAGACTTGAAATGTCTGAAACAAAAACATAAAATGGCAACTTTAAAATTAAAATATGAAAAATGGATTTTCCCCCTTTTGTTTGGAAACTTTTTTTTTCATAATGCCATTTCCAAAAAATGTGAAGTGGTCTACTGCAGAATAAAAAAATGATCAGAGCTGCAATCCCGCCCCCCTGTGGGTTGGTGAGGAAATGCCATGCTGGAAGAGAATAACAAACACACACACTTTCTGAAGAAAAAAGTTGGATCAAAAATTAAAAAAAAATAAAAATATAGCTTTTGACTGACTGTGTGTAAATACAAAACAATAACAAAATCATAGCTTACCTACATCATGGCAAATATTTTGCATGACTGCTGTAATTCTGTGTTCCTAGCATTGTGTACATGTGATTAAGCTGCTATGGTTTGTGGTACTAAATTTAAACACACCGTTTGGCACAAAGACCAAGACCTGCACAGCTTTACAAGATGTGTATCTTTGATATCAGGGGTAAAAGGCCTGAAAGCTCTGTAAACATTTGTAAAGGTATAACCATGTACCTTTGAGCAAGTCCTTAAGTTCATGTATTTTCACCAAGAGTGGTGAAAAACACTGTTGAGAGCCAGGAGTGTAGTTTTGTCGCTGCAGAAATAAACGCCATCAGATTGCAGACACAGAATGAAAAGCTTAAAAAACTGAGAGGTGACGGAGTTTGAAGTGTTGTAGACAGAGTGAAACAACGAGTGGTCATAAAAATGCATTTTTGTAGGAAAGGAAAGTAGAGTTTCAGAGAGTCAATTAAAAAATGTCACATTATGAATAAAGCTTGTAAAATTGATACCAATATATACCTTATGTACAGTTAAAGTTACTAAAATTAAGGAGCTTCTGGATACTTCAGTTCTTTCGACCAAGACACAAGACAAAATATCTTTAAAAAAAAAAAAACTTCCCAAACGTTTTTAAAAATAACCTCTGGATGCTGAGTCAAGACACTATCATAACAATTAGAATAAGATTAGAGGTAGCAGCGGATTTTGGATTTTTTTTGTTTGTTTTGTTTTTCTAACTCAAAACACTTCATATGTTTCCTTCCCATTAATGATATAATGTTAGTTTAGAACAGAATCTTCATTTTTCCTCCTTCAAACTGTTTTAAATACTCACGCTCCTGGGAGCACACTCTAAGTGGTTTTTAACAAACACCAGTGTTGTGACACTCACACACATGCACTCACACACAATCATCAATTCTTCACACTTACACCAACATCCCCGCTGCCCTCTCACTGATTTTCCTTTATAAAATCATCTTTACAACAGCTTTTGTCTTTTCAACTGTCAGTTTACCAAAAGCTTGTTGGCACTAGGCATCTGGAACCATTGTGGTGCTGGTCCACAGCTGTAGTGGGATAATGATGTCCTTTAGCTCCTCTTCAACCTCCGCTCTGAACCTCTGCCCTGCTTCAAACTCCTGCTTTTGTATATCTGACCAGACTTTTATAACATTGTTGACAACAGGTCAACACTGCACCGTCTGTGTGTCTGACCATCCTTTCTTTGTCCCATGTCAACATTGATCAAGTGCAGCGTTTTGGAAGAGAAAGCCTGCAGCAATGTCTGATGATCTGCAGTTCAGTTTAGTCAGTCAGCGGGATTTCTCAATGACCCAACAAAAGGTGAAAATTCAGGACTGATAAAAATGGTGGTAGTGGTGATGGTGTTCATGGTGGTGGTGATGCTCGTGCCGCTGCACCACTTGAGCCAATCCTCCTTCATAAAGCAGCACACTGGGCAGGTCCCTCACCTGTTCCTTCTCCACCATCGGTCCTGATGAAACTACAGGGCCCAAAGCACGAGAGCTCTGGTTCTCCTTGGACCGTTGCTTGTGCTTGCGGTAAGGGGCTGTGGACTGGAGAGGAGGGGTCTGGCTGGGCAGAGCAGGAGGTGCTGCAACACCTCGGCTCCTCATTACTTTGCCACTGTTGTGTACGGTTGGTGTGCGGCTGTGGGACTTGGGGGAACGGAGTGCGTGTTTCCCTGAGTCCAGACCTCGTGGCCGAGGAGGGTGGAGGCTGTCCAGAGCAACAGTGTCCACAACAGTCTGCAACCGGCGGTGGTGGGTATGGGTGTGGCCGTTTTCTGGTTCATGGGAGCGTGAACGAGTCTGGTTGGAGGAGCGGTTCTGGTGCTCAGCCTTTGCCGGCTCTGGGACTGGAGCTGTGACAAAGACAAAGGCATTTGTAGAAACTAAGGGTGATTATAGCATGACAGCAAAATAACCAAATAAGATCTGGAGAAGTACAGCATCTTTGAGCCAACGCAGGTCGAATCGCAGACGAACCAGACGGACCACAGCAGCGGGAAAATTAAAATTAAGCTAGTGCTAATAACCAGAGAAGTTAAAAACCTTTATAAACATGGACATTGGAAAATGTAGTAACTGTGAGAAGATTTCACCTGGATATTAACTTTGTAGAATTTACAGAATGTACCTAATAAAGTGGCCAGTAACTGTGTTCAGCTCTCAGACAATTTTTGGTAGATCTTTTCTTCAGGTGGTCGTTTACAAAGTTACCATAGGCAAAGACAGGTTATCACCTGGACCAGTCTCATATAATTTCTTTACATCTCTAAAGGTTTGGTCTTTTCAGATCAAAGGTTCTGCTCATTCAACCAAATATGTGTTTGAACAACAGGCTGTCCAGTCTTAGCCTTAAACACTTGATGTATTGTTCCTTCTTAGGTTCAGATGTTTGCACTGGCGAGGAGCTCAGCAGACTGGTAGTTGTACCTAATTTCTCCAAACAGGTGGCGCAGTAATGAGGGCCCCTGGACGAAGCTTCAAAGGCCCACGGTCTGTGGTTCCATTTACCCTGTCCCCCTCTTTACCCCTGGCCCTGATCCACTCACCAGTTCCAAAGCGGGATGTGTAGTTCTCGATGCCTGCCAGGTCCAAATAGTGGTTCCTACGTTCCAGGTTCTCATCCACACAGTGGCGCTGGCAGCCCGGCTGGGTGTGGTGGTCACTGTGGTGGCGCCTGTGGACACAAGCGGCACCTTTCATTAGTTAGCAGTTTAGGTCAGTGAGGCTCAGTATGGTAGTGTTTGGAGAAACTAAACAAGTGCTCCTTATGATCAGGCAAAAGCAGAGTGATTGTTGGATAAATGACATTGTGAGTAAAAATTCAAGGGTTTGGACCTCAAATATCTGGACATAACGGTGACTCTAAATTCACTCTGACTGGCTTTAAAGAACATGAGAGAACAGTTTGGGCAAAACACTTATAAAGGTGAAAAAACTAATGAAATTCTAACCAATTCCGTACTTCTGGTACCGTATGTCATGGATACAAACATGTGGTTAATAATTTAACAAACTAGGTTATAGCTGAGATCAGGTGAGTGTATAGCAGGCAGTAATATAAAAGTCAACCCATTCATTTGCAAATAAAAAAACACCACTGCTGCTCATTACAATATATCTTTTCAAATAAATGTTATATTAAAAAGAAAATCAGCAATACGGGCTGTGGTTTTCATTTGGCAAGGCTTATTTGATGCATGATAAGCTGACAGACACAATTGACAAAATGATTGCGAGCGCTGTAGACTGTATGTTGCTAGGCTACAGGCAGTTTTGAAATAATGTTTCATTCTGTACAGTTGGATTACCAGTCAACTTGTGATTGTCTCGCTTTCTCTCTGCATTTCTTTAGTGACCACAGACTGGGCCACTCTGAGTTTGTGGCTGGGCCATTGAATATGCAGGTTCATAAAGTTAAAAAAAAGATCAGGTGTTGAGTGTTTTACCTTAGAAGGGCTCGGGTCTTCTTGTCGACACTCTTAGGGTCTTCTATACACTTGTCATTTTTCTCCCTGGCGTTGGACAAGTCTGTATACGTGTGAGAGACGAGGCTATTATCAAAGAAGAACTACACAGTGCAGGCAGAGACACAAACACACGACGACAGTCACATAGGGCTCAGAAGAAAGCAAGCATTGTTTTGAGGTTTTACTTTGAAGATCTATAGAGAAGAAGAAAAAAACAACAACTCTTCATTTATTCTATTTTCAACCCTCTCTTATACGGCATGGAATGAAATAAAGAAACACTGCAGAAAAAAATTATTAAGGCTGTGGGATCTGATACAGTTTGAAATTAGCATGAAGGCAACTGGCAATATTTTCAAAGCTCTGTTTGAATCTCTTGATGGATATTTATAGCCAAAACAATGGGATCCAAACACACAGGAATATATATACTTTTTTGTGATATTTCCCACTGAATGCTTGTTTATCAAGTTATCAGGCAGAGAAGTTGAAATGAACGTAGATGTTTTTTTTCTCCTGCAGTTCTGAAAAAGGAGGGCAGGAAAAAAGACAACTTTGGAGAAAAAAAACGAAAAATGGCTGTGGTTATCAAAAGAGCTCGGCACATCTCTTAAGGGTTTCTTTCAGAGTGTTTGAAGGCGTTTGAGGGAGGGGGGCCCACTCTTGGCTCTGTCACTCCTTCCGTCATTAAATATGAACCCCATTGAGCAGAAGAGATGGAGCGACGGGAACAAAGCTCTGACAGGCCTAAGCTGCTGCCTTTCTGCAGGAACACAAACATGTCTCTGGTTGAGCTGACAGCAGGCAACACAAGAGGGACCCCCAAAAACACCCCCTCCACCTACCCTTCTCTTTACCTCCACCCACAGTGTTAACGCAAGCTTTACCTGCTGCACCTTGGGTACAACTTCTCCACCGCTGGCTGCAATCAGGGGCCACGGACAGCTTGACACGCAGAGTCTTACTGCTGCTGGGAGAATGGTTGACTGAGGCGTCCACAACCTCATAGATGGTGTGAAGCAGACTGGTGATGTCCTGCACATAAACAGTGGCAGAGGTTATGTCAACATTTCAATGCCAAAAGTAAAACCATACAGAATACATTTTCAACATTGCTTCACACGTATACCTCCCTCTTCTGTAACTCTGTGCGTGCATTGTGACATTTCTGCTTGCTAGGCATTTAAAGAAGTGACTGAAACAAGAGCCAACAGAGAAATGCACTGGTGTCGGTTGTTTTATTTCTGCTTTCCAAGTGAAGCGATCAGACGGAGCGAAGAGCTGTTTATAAATTCGTAAATAGAAACATCCTGACAGAAGCAGAGGAGGCTGACTGAGATGTCAGTCATGTTACAGCTGAGTTTGCTTCACACTATCTCTAATTCCTCAACACTTTTCTGATGTCTGCACCAGGAGCTCTGCTTGAGCAGGGTTTCAAATATATGTTACACAAAAGAGCCTGAATACTAGAGGTGTTTAAAAAAAAATGAGGACAGAAATAAACTCAGTGTTAGAGTGATCCATAGAAAAGGGCTGTGGTGTCACTGGGCACGAAGCAGAAGATCATTGAATAGAATGAAAAGAATGAAAGAATGAAAGGAATTTAAGTGAAATGTAGATTATATTTGTGATTTAAAGTTTCACAAAAGTCCTGGTGTTTTATTGTTGTGAAAACACAAGCTACAAACACAGCTATTTAAAACGTAAAAAGTAAATGTTGAAACCCTACAAAAGGTTTCCGAATACTAATGTCTTGGTGCATGAAATGCACTGCCGTCAGTGTTATATTTCATATCAGACTCTTTTTTCAACCTTATAAAAAACATATCATTAAACATGTATTTTTATAAGATATTTTTATGATTTTAAATGATCTGTCCTTAACAGCCCTGTTCCGATGACTGGCAAACCCCGTAGATGCTCGTTTGACAAAACTGTTTGATAAACACAGGAGAAAACCGGGTTTCCCATTGATTGTTTTTTTTTTAGCTTTCTTTCGTTTTTGTCACAAAATAAATCTTTTTTTTGTGTCAGTCTTCTGTAATGTCAAATTGTGTTTTTTTCACACTATAAAAAAACTAATCCACACGATCTCTACTTTACTTTGCCTGCCACAGAAAAACAATATTGAAAACAACTACATTTAAAATGTTCTGGTTTTCTGGAGTGAATGCAATATATGATATTGTGGAGTGATTTTCAATGGGTTTTTTTTCTTTTCTTATTATTATTTAGAGTTAGGGGCTATTCTATTGAGATTCAGTGTTCATAAAGAGAACTGTATTAAATTAATTTACACAGTGTCTCACATCTTATTAATGTCTTTCTTAAGGCAGGTTCTTTCCAGGGCTGAAATGAAAAAAAAAAAAAACAGCTAAGATTAGCCTCCAATATGGTCTTTAGGAATCAGTTCCACCTTCATCTGTTTTTTTATTTCTTTTTGTAAAACATCTTTTATTTGTGAGAATTAGTGAAACAAACAAAGACTTTAGTTTTCTTTCCACCTCCAAACTGTAGCTTGTCTTCTCATGAGCTTCAGAGCCACAGGCGATGCCAAGAACGATGTGCAGCAAACTACACAGAGGACAGCTCCAGTCTGTTTTACTGTTTCAAGTTTTTCCTTCAAAACACCTTTTAAAGGTGTTGTCTCAGACCCGTAGCAGGCAGACACATTGCTTCTTGAAGCAGCGAAATAACACACGACTGTGCTGAAATTTTTTTTTTTAAGACTAGGGTTAGAGATTTACAGTTTTTAACTTAATAACAACAAAAATGTCAACTGTGGAAGTAACCAAATCATTATCAGTTCAAATGTGAAGAGGATTTGTCAATGCAAATTCTGAAAGTTGTGTCTAGTATCACATCTACAGATCTTGAGTGTTCTTGATGAGGAACCAAGCAGTGATATGTTTTTAATTTTGCTCATAATTACCTCTCGAGTCACTTTGCCATTGTTGTCAAAGTCGTAGAGTGTGAAAGTCCACTCTTGTCTGTTGTCCTCCTCCACGGACACCGCACACTCCAACTCCTGCAACAGCACAGAGTGGAAATGTCATCAGCTAAAGGTGAGTGAGTTAGTGTGAGTGTGTGTGTGTGTGTGTGTTTTCTGTGTATGGTGCCATTGAACTGGCCTCATCCAGAAGAGAAACAAGTTGTTTCTAGCTTCTATTTCCCTCAGAATGAAGATGAAAATCAGACAGCAGACTGTTGAGCAGTGAAGTTCTTTATTGTAGTGTATTGTAGTACAAATGTTGAGCAGTGAAGTTCTTTATTGTAGTACAAATTAACTAACAAAACAGTAACATTTGGCAAAATTTGTTGGAAAACAATTCAAGTGTGATCAAATATCCCCCAAAGATAAGTACAATCAGATCCGAAAATTACATTCTGAAACCAACAGCTGTATTAGCCTTAATAAATATCGCTGTTTTGACAGATTCAATGCATACTATGATTTAACACCATGTCCAGTTTGACACTTACTTCAATTTGGAGCTGCTTCTGTAGTCCTGTGGGAGACTGTCCAGCCTTCTCCTGTATTTTCTCCTGCACACAACAGCTGCCCGTCTTCTCTGGGGGCAGAGCCACTGCAGGGACACACACAGATGAAAGGGAAAGCCTTAGGAGGGGAGGGTTAGATACTGTTTTGACCTCAGGATATGTCCCTGTTGTCCTTTGTTGCTTGTTACTAACACCCTGTTTTTGAGCTCTGTGGAAGGAATTAAGTTTGTCCATACATTCAAAATAAAGATAAAAATAAACTGGTTGTTAATGGTAAAATAAATTGACACATGGCATTTTAAAGCTTCCAGACTAGTTACTAATCTAATCTTTACTGCTGAGTAATACTTTGGTAATAAATACATCATAACGATGTTCTGTTTCACTTTAATAATAATTATTATTTTACTTTAATTAATAATAAAAAAGGTAAAACAACGTCTTAGATAGAAAGATTCTGTGAATAGTTATTTAAAGAACAGTTTATTTGGAAGATTTGTGATGTTCTGTGCAGTGGTCTCCCATTATAAATAAAAATAACAAAAATGTCACCATCAGGCTTAAGGGTTTAGCTTCAGTGTTGGATGTTAACATAGATCTAAGGCCTGTGGGTTTCACGATCTGCTTTGAAACCCAATATTTGAGACATGGAATCACAGATGCACATAACATGTACCATAACTGAGATCTAGACAGTGCACATGTGGACTATTGGGAGCCTATGTGGGCTGTAGTTTTCCAGAAACACCATGTCATCACCTTCTTATTTCTCACAAGTTGTCATAAAGGTGTATGTTTCTCCTCTGCTCATTTCTGCTGTGTAGACATCCTTCCTCCACCAATTAAAGAGCTTTGAAAAAAGAATTCACACAACCAAAACAGAATACACCACTCTCTCTTTCTTCCTCCTCCGCTCTCATCTCACCACACTTTGAAGTCGCGCTCTCAAGCCTTTTGAAAAGAGGATCAGACTGGCTGTAAAACAGAATCACTAATTAATTAAGCCAAGTCAAATCTGAAACACTGTTTGTTGGCTCGCCAACAGAGCAGACACAACAGCACAATTTCTTTCCTCTAGATCCAAGGCGGATCAAAGCAGACCTGTCTCATCCCTGGATAGAGGAAAATGCCAGAAATTAAAGCCATCGTCCCAGGGAGCTTTCCTAGAGTTTTTGGAGAGGACTGGCATTTGAGGGTCCCGCTGCTTGATCATCACATTGCTCAAAGGGAACAATGTGTGCAGGGGGCAAATCTGTTCTATACCAGGCTTAATATGTTGGTGAGATGCCTATCGCACAGCTAATGAAATAGCAGGACGAGCAGCAGTAATCTACCACCACCCTCGCACCTTCAATGCCCCAGCACACCACCAACTCAAACATTACTGCCTTTTCAGCTCATACACACACACCGGCCCACAAACACAAGTTGAATCAGGCTGGCAAACCAGCGTACCAGGGTTTCCCACAAATGTTTCCCACAATCCTGGAGGTCGATGTGTCTGTTTTTAACATCAACTGATAAATCTGCCGGGGTGAACTAAAACATGAACCTATTCTTTTGTAACACTTTTTGGTGCTCTGACAAAACACCTCACATTTGTGACATACTGTTATATATTATGTTACACAACACTAAAACACAGTAGAAAAACCTCAAAATGTGTTTATTTATATTAGGTTGTAGATAGTAGAATATTAAATGTTGTATACATATGTATTTTGCATATTTCATACATAGTTAAAATATGAATTGAGATACACTTGAGAGGTGAATAACTAATGTTTGCAGACAACAATTAAAAAATCCAAGACGGAAAAACAACTACAGTGACTGTCTCACTTAAAATAAATGCAGGGTGATAAATACCAATAATTAAAATGAAGAAGAACAGAACAGAACTCACCTTCTAAGCGGAAGTGTTCGTCACCAAAACCGTCAGCACACGCTTGCTCAATGGAATCCTGTGAAATAAAATGAGACAAAATTGTTATCACTGCTTATGGATTGATTATGAAATAACTGTTCATGTTACAAGGCACAAATCTTGTAAAGATTTGCTTAAAACTCAGTCAGGGGCTAGGAACTCAATTCAAAGTGCAAGTAATTAATACAGAAG
>NW_007585114.1:367726-421752 GCF_000523025.1 Cynoglossus semilaevis | reverse complement strand
AGCGACGGCTGGTAGTAAGGCTATTTCTGCAGTGAGCTGTCAGGGCAGAGCTGCATTTAGAGGCATGTTTGTCCCCAGCAGTTTTCACTCAGTCCTACATTAGATTCTGGTATGACATGTGATCTGTGGTCCTCTCGGTGGAAATTTCTTAAGAGGCAAAATCTGACTGTCTTAATATCAGTGTTAGTCACTGCACACAAATAAAAACTGTTCATTATAAATTGAATGGAGATTCGTAGCTGTTCAGAGCATGTTAAAGCTAAACCAGTGTGGATTATAAAATGTATCCACATCACCACAAACAATCTTACATAATTATTTCCTTTAAATAATGGAAGTTACAAGTGCACTAAATAATCCACCTCATAATCCAGGGGTGTGAATAATCAAGGGGGCTACAAAACGGTGTGACCCTTTCCTCTACAGACTATGGCCACTCCGGCTGCAGCTGGGTGGGTGGTCTCAGCAGAATACAACACACCAGCAGTATTTACCAAGTGACTGGTTGTGAAGGTGTTAGACTGAAGCAGGGGTCTGGCATTTGTGAGCATCCGGTGTGTCTGTTGCATTTAAATGTTACTTATAGTAAGTTAACTAGGTGCTGCTATATTAAAGATAGACTGAAAAAAATGAAATACAATGGTCTCCAAATCGTTGTAGTGTCTTAAACATTCAGTACAACCCTGCTGTTCACAATTTGCTTGAAACATCCATAAAACAGGAAAAAGAGTTTAACACTGCACCTCAGGTGTCCAGACAACTGAGCTTCATAAACTCAGCCAAGGTTTGGAGAATATCCATAGCTTATTTTCCATGTCTGATGAATGCAAGCTTAAATGGAACGTTTATAAGAAAACAAACTGAGTAAGAGAAGATTCAGCTACATAGAGGTGGTGGATTTTAGTCATAACTGGGCATCTTGGTGGTGTATTGTAGATTTCGTTAAATGTTGCTTTCCTTGAAGTTCTTGTCCTCCTAATTTGTCTACAGTCTATCAGCAACAGACTGATTTACTGTGCACAGTGAGGGTGGTCTGACCCCAAGACTGTTCAGACATGGAGTTGAACAGTTGACTTACACTGGGAATAAAATCTGTTTCACAGTTTTACTTGGTAAGTATATATATGATGAGCCAGAAGTCAGCATGGGTGAATGTTTACAACTAAAGAATAAGCATCACAAGTGTGTGTGACAAATGCATGAGACCATGACCTTTCATAAAGAATGAATGAAGCACTGACTCTATGAACATAAGTTGTGGGTCATGTAATACGACGGCAGCTCCAGTTCATAGATGTTCTGTTGACTTTAGTGATGTGTCGCTTCCCCTGGTCTTTTCGTGATTCAGACAGAGGTTCAGTCCTGATTTTTCTTCTACACTGGACAAGTTAAGACAGTTTTCCAAATATTATGTTAACGTTCTGTGAAAACCTGTGAACATTTCTGCTTTTGGTAGAGGCAGGCTGCCTCTGAGCTTCTTGACAGCCTTCTGACAAGGGAGTGTGTGGCCAAGTGTGTTTCAAAGTGATTTATTACTGAGAATAACACAGAGCTCTGTGTCAGTCCATTACAACATCCCATCTACACTGGTAGTGGCCTGAGAACCTGTTTGGGTTGGCTGATGAAATTATTTGATAAACCTCCCTCATGTAATATTTACATTATTAGCATATCCCACATAAATATTCATTGAACTAAGTCTACAGTTTGACTTTGTAGCAGCATGACATGACCTCTTGTGGCCACAGGTGATATGGGGTATATTTTTGATATAGACGTAGCTTCAAAATAATAAGTTGCTGGACCAGCCAAACTACTTACAAAAGCGCAACTTATAATCCAGAAAATACAGCAAAAAATTGGTTGGAATTGGACTGTCGATCGTTGTTCCGTTTCTGTGTTGAGATCAGAAAGGAAGCCTGTAGCATAATCCTTCTTCTTGACCCGTGGACTTAAACTGACAAGGGCTATATTGTTTATACTTGTAGACTGTTTAAACAAAAAAGAATCCAATAATGTGTACTTGTATGTGTTTGTGGGAAAAGTCCCACAAGGTCTTTTGGTTTTTATGTTGTCTGCCTTGCGACCCACCACACAGACTGACAATTTATGTAGCCGACGACAGCTTCCCCTGATCATGTGCCAGGGCTCGGTGGGGGCAAGACTTGAGAGCAACGGCAGCACCACTGGCAGTTTATCAAAAACCCAGGAAAAATCTCATTAGGGCTGTGGCTGGATGCCTCCTGCTTTGCTCTTTACTCACTGTGAGAAAACACCTTCAGGACTGCGACACTTAGAGCTGTGGTACCCACATTAAGTGGAGGAAGAAAAAAAAAAAACTAAAGCAACAGCCTTTAGGCCTTGTGCAAGACAAGACAGTGAGAGGGAGACAGGAGGGGTTGCTGAGAAAGCAACTGTGTTGAACTAGTGTTACGGCTGTACATAATGCAGCATTGCCACATCACAACAGCAATACTGTTATGTTAGGTTGATGAGCTTTTAAAGTATTTCCGGGCATACTTTACACTTTTTCCTCTTCTGGGTTTATTTTTTCTCTGCCAACAATAGTAATTACACCACATAAGCAATGGGTGTGTTTTGATGATCTTGATGGCTTTATGAAGTGGGAATTGAACTTGGACCATGGAATATGGTATGGAATATTATACATCATGAATAAATGTCATTACTTCATTACTTTTGGTAGCCTTGTAAGTTCCCTCTGCAGCATTAGGAGCAGGGAGTTCACCTGGGTGCAGGATAATGGCCCATTATGTCTGCCGATTATCAAGTTGATATTATATTTGCCTAACGATTAAAATTATTTAATAGCTGTAAATGACCTAAAGGCAGAGAAAAACTCTCAGTGGACTTGAAGGGAGATATCTCCATCCCTCTATCCAAACAGTAAACTGAGATCCTCTAAAGGCAGCTTTAAATGACAGCTCCTTGAATCATCCTTGAATCAGGAACTGAACCTGCTCAAATCCTGCTGTATGTGGCAAGTGACTTGGCCCGTCAGCTATAATCTGACTGCAGTTTAAACATGGCTCCTGCTTTTTGTAGATCTTTCACCTTCCAAAAGCATTTAATAGCTCCATTCAAAGCGTTGTGCAGCAGTAAAACATGATGCCCAGAGATGGAGCCAAGATAGAGGGTGTTGATGTGAGGAAGTGAAGCGCTGTGCTGCCTCTGAGTTAAGCTTCAAAGGGATCCGTTTTCACAGATGAAATAAAGATCTCAGATAATCCTATAACATAGCCAAGCTGTAATGAGAGGAACCAGTTTACACAGGAGAGTTAATGTGACCAAATTTAAGACAACACCCACACACTGAAAAATAAGTTAAATGCACACTTGTGCATTTTGCAGGAGTTAAGCAGGAAAAAATGTATTATTTTTTTATTAACAGACTATGTTTGTTACATGATCAATGCAGGTATTTAATATGGTTTCACATTATGTCAGAGCTTTGGAATAAAACAACATGGATAAAGCTGATATTATGGGATTTACAGAGATTTACAGAAGGAAGTTTTTTCAGTTTTGTTTAAATGCCTTAAACTCAGCACATTTGTAGAGGTCACAATTTGTAAATCCTTGTTAAGCCTCTTATATGCATCATTAGCATAAAAGACACTTCCTCGTATATAGTGAAAGTCTAAGGTGTGTCAGATTCGGTGCATTATTTATTATACAGCTATAAGCCACAAGATTGTCGACTCAGTAGTTTAGAAGATAGGTATATATTTGCTTAAACTGTAACCAACATTTACCTTTGTTATTAAATCTGAGGGCCCCACGTCTGACACACATCAGTCACAGCTCTCCTATATCTCTTCCTAAATCCCACCAAGGAAATCATAGCCACAGAGATGGGGTTCATCACCAGGTAGGTCTGAGGAAACCTCTCTGGGATTGAAGAGTGCATCGGCAGCAAAATCAAGACTGGAGTGGCAGAGAAAGCTCCACGTGACAGTGGGCTCACTGTTATTACACCATGATACATGTCCTGAAGGGATTTTTCACACCAACACAACAAGAGCACAGGAGGATTTAAGAGACAACATTTAAGCAGGGAAATGTGCACCAAGCACTTTATATTAAATCAAATTACATAATGTGTTTTGCTGTAAATATTAGCCCCATGACATCTGTGGATGAAATGCTTCAAAGACTTGAAACAGGGTGATGTTGCTAACGCATGAAACATTCCACATGTGTTGTTTACTCTCAGAATTCACTTGCCGTGGTTTGGACAGGAGTAGTGTACACTGTGAAAGCATGCTTTTCTTTTGTGTTTTCTCCAGGTTAACACTGCAAACACTGCTGCTTACATTACCTCACACACATCAAAGGTTGCCTTCTGAAACCCCCAGTGGATTATTGGGCAAAATGTACAGCCTTCATCCCTCTTCGTTAGAAACATGCTGATCCAAAGTAATCTTCCGCCCCCTCATTCCTTTTTTGTATTCATGCCAGAAGTTGGCCAACACTTTAACGACCCATTTACAAAACTTTTACACCTGCAAAGATAAGGTTTTTACAACTCAGCCAACCCCTTTGGCACAGAAACCACCAGTTAGTGCAAGTTACAGCATTTATTAGCATCTGAGAAATACGTAACCAAAGCACTTTACTTTTATCACACTGTTTACCTAAGGCTTATCCCACCAATAAGAATAAGGAATGCATACAAGGTGTCAAGATCAAGAGTAATGCTGCATGTCCCCCCTGTGGCTGATTAGAGACAGTTTTTGCTTTCACCTGTCTCTCTTAAATTAAGACATTTAACACATTAAAATAAATAGTAAAAAGAAAAGTCATTGGTGGCAGGCTGCAGTTATTGCTAATATGTTCTTTACTTTAGTTGACAGCTACTACATTCAGGCAGCACAACACCAATAAAAAAATAAAACAGAATTCAGCAAATTCAGCAAGAGAGGGTAAGACATCTGGAAACATTACACCATATAATTAAGGTCAAACACATTTGTACCAACACACGCCATTACATTTACCAGGACATGTCCAGCCACCGGTGCTGGCCAGAATTGTGTTCTCATAAAGATTTAAGTCCAGTCACATTTACAGCTTTACAGGAGAGTTGTATTGGGCTGTCTTGTCTGTAAGAAAGGATTGATAACTTTTTACTTGATGTAAAGAAATGTGAAGAAGTTGACCACTTCTGTACGCTAATGGTGCAGGAGTTTACTGTAAACATTGTTGTAATTTGACTTTTAATACCATTATCTGGATGCGTTGGTCTGACTTTTAGAAATATCATCTAGTACTATTTTATTTTATTCCACATGTATACCAAAACTATGGTTAAAATCAGACTAACTAATACTGACTGAAAACTTATCTCAACCTTGTAAATGTCCAATGCTCCCTAAAAATAAGTAAGACAAAAGAATTATTGTAAGTACTTAGCATAGCCTTGTGCTTTTACTTCAAACTTCCTTATGAGTTACTGGAGGAGAATCCTCAAAGAACTTTCTCCACCAGCCAATGAACTTAAATTTGGGACTTGCATTCCCAAGAGGAAACTATGGCCTGGAAGGCAATGGAGACAGACTGTCGTTTGGCCGTGATTTGCAGGTACTCACCTACTGCCAAAAGTAACAAATCTCAACATTATGGCTCTTTGAATTCAGAGAAGAGCTCAATTTAAAAGCATGGGAAAAAAAGAAGGAAAACAGAAGAAAGACAAAAGGTCATGCAAAATAACAGCCTTCATTCCCAAATGCTGTAGCATTTGTTTAACAACAAAAACTCATCACTTACAAAGACTTCGAACTTTGCCAAATAGAAAAAAAGAAAATCCTTCAGCTGAGGTCAAAACAATTAGAGATCCTAAACATGTGCAACATTAATTACAGTAAAAGGATGGATTACACTGTAAGAAACACATGGATAAACGTGCTCCAGCTTCCCTGCTCTAGGATCTTAGAGCTGTGTTTTAACTCAGAGATTGTTTCGCTCTGTCTGGAGGGTCATAGCAATTAGTCAACGCTCTCTTTATGGAGAGACAGTGCTTCAGTCATTTGGGTGGCTTCAGATGCCAATCTCAAGTGCTGCAAAGTATGGGAGTTATAAGGTTTTAGTCAAAGACTCTACCTCGAGGGCACCATAAAAGTGACAGGCACTTCAACCTTTTACCAGTGCCAAATGAGAGGAAACATGCCTGGAACTTGTCATGTCAGGAGCTTCAGTTTTAGGATCCTTTTGAACAATGGTTCTACAGTCAGAAAGAATGTTGCAGACATTCTCAAATTGCTGACTTGTAATTAGACCTTCATGACAATAGGATGGAAAAATACATGTAAAATAAACAATAGTAACAAGGGCTTTGAAAACTTCAGATTTTTTTTTCACGTTGACTTATCTGACAATCAAAGTCAAGTTTATACATAACACTGCAGAAAAACACTTTGGCACTGCAATAACATGCAAAGACAATATAATTACTAATCCTTGGTCCGCATTACTTTCAGCTCACTACAGTTGACATGGTATAAAACAAACCAAAAACTCTTATTTTACTAACTCCTAAAGAGAAAATTTCAGTATCCAAGATGAGGACTGTAACAACCCTTTATTATCTTTATTCCAAATTGGCGTGTTATATGAGGCTTAGCTTTACGTTTAAACCAGAAGCATAAAATCAAACTATGTGTAACACAATCTACTCATCATGGTAACATATAAAAAGTCTTTATATCTTTTGTTTCTCATATTCATCCAATATGCTAACCGACTACTGAAACCTATCAACAGCAGAGCACCATGTGACAGGTGGCAGTTAAGAAAACCTCTGATTCGTGCGTGTTTACCAGAGGAAAATGACCTCAAGACCAAGGCAGCCATTCATCCTGTAGACATACACATGCGTCTATACACTCTGAGAGCGTGTTTGGATCAGACATCCAGTCAGCCACAAGCCACTATCTCCAAACATCCCTAACATCTGACCTTTCAACCGTAAAACTCAAATCTCTGTAATTACAGTGAGAGTTTCAACGCAGCAAGTAAACACAGCAGCAGAAATAGACACTTCAACTACTATATACAAGCACACTGGTGCCAGAGGCACATTTCTATTCATAGCTGACTGGAATTAGAGACTTGTGTCACTGCTCACAATAATGAAATTGTATAGGAGCACATTACTCAGCTTAAAACTGTTACCGTCTCGTCCTGCAGGACATATTTTCAAACAAACCAAAACTATTGACAATTTAGAATTACACAGGGAACTTTTTCATTTTCCTTTGTATTTTAACTCTATCATTGAATTACCTGATCTAATTTGTTACTTCACAGGGATATTCGTAGTTTACATGAAGTGAGAACGGCTTCATATTCACCACTTTAAAACCAATATTCATAAGGTAATGAAGGTAAAAATGTTTTAATGTCAATCTATTACGGAAAACAAACACCCAACAAGTAATTTCACATCTCATAGAAAGTATTCAAGACATATAGGACCAGCTTGCTGTTTTCTGCAGAATCCAGGGTCCCATGTCTGACACACCTCAGTCACAGCTCACCCACTTCTCTTCCTTAAGCCAAGGAAGGAAATTATAGCCACAGAAATGAGATTCATCACCAGGCAGGTCTAAGGATTAAATAGGTTCACACTGGAAATGAAAGTTTAACAGAGTTGACTTGGTGGAATATTTAAATTTAAAACTTCACCCATTCAAACTTTAAATTCCATTTGTAAACTACAGGGAGCATTAGATTACTTTCTAGTACTTCGAGAAACAACAAACAAGTTATTATTCTAAACTTAAGTCAGCACTGCTAGAGGGTTTAAGCCTGACAGAGAGACCAAATGGTCCTTTGGTTGGCCTGTAACTTTGAGAGTCCATGAGGCAAGGTCCTCTGTGGGTTGCGGCACCTGTGGAGAATAAACACACTTGGGGAGGCCACCTTTCCTTTCAGCAGGGCCATTCCTCTGTTTAGCTTTCCTTCCACCAAAAACATCCCCTAACACACAATCCAGACCTCCTTCAGCACTGGCAACACAGGAAGAGCTGAAGAACCCTGGAACTTCTGTCTGCAGGAGGCACAATGTTCTACCAACTTTGTTTATCCACAACCATTTCCCCTACTCCTTTAACCTTAGGTGGCCTTCGAGCCCTGGTCAAAGGACCTCCTACACAAGGAGGAAAAATAAAACAGGAGGGTCAATGGAAGCTGTGCAGTCCATTCTTCTGTTAAAAGAAATCAGTCAAAAAGTCAGAGTGACACATATCCTGAAGACAACTTTCTTCTGAATGGCTTTCATATGTTTATGAATGTACAAACAATCACAAGCGTGTATAAATTATCAAAGGTGCTAGGTTGCAGTTTAATGCAGATGTTGTCTCAAGATAGGCTCATGGTGGAGCCTGTGTTCAGTCAGATTATTCCAAACTTAACTAAACTGGACAGAGCAGAAAACCTCTGGGGAGTCCAATAAACAAACAAGTGGGAATTAATAAGGGTTTAAAGACGCAAAAGACCCACTTTAGCAGAGCCTTTTATGTGTACAATTAAAATAAATGCCAAGCCCCTACCAAAAGCTCAGTGGAGATCAGCTGCTCCGTGGGATTCACAGTTGCTTTAGTTTTCTCCTACTGTAGTTTCATTAAATTTGTGTTTTTACTTTTTTTTAAATGTAAAGTTTTATGGAAATTCCCAGCCAACAGCAATAAAAAATGGCTGCTTTTACTGCTGCATTTGCATTTAACCTGAACAGTTTATGAGCATTTATCAAAGCATTGATCAGATTAATATGAACTGTGCCTACATAGTTGGAGAAGTATTATTTGGAAAATTAGTTGGAAAGTATTATTATTCTTACGAATACACCTAAGACATATGTAAGCATTAAAGTAAAAAAATATACAGTGATTTAAAACACTTACATGGCTGACCTACTCAGATAACTGTATTATTTAATGTATTTCTTATGCAAATATCTATCAACAAAAAGACCTGCCTCTGCAAACTGACTGTAATGAATGTCTGGCTTCAGTGACAGTGAAAATTAGTGACACTTTAATCAACACCCATTCTTATATTATGAGGAAATACAGCACCATGGACACAGTTAATCCCTGGTGATACAGAACACACTGCTGCCACACAAGCCTTTTATCTCTAGTGTGTCCAAACAGCTGACTACTGACATACTGCACACTTAATGCATATTAGGAATCACAGCTGCATTATGTTATTCATTATTACACTTAATAGAACCTACTCCAGAAAACAATGTGTGGGCTCTCTCCCAGACCACAGCGTGTGTGCAGGACAGAGTTTTGACAAAGCTTTTTGGGAGTGACAATCTCATGTTCCACTCCAGCTTCCATCTAATACCTCCGACTCACATTTGCAGTGCAAAAGTAGCTATCTATAAAGCGCAAGTAAAATGCAAACAATCAGCCAACCACATCAAGACTTGCTTTCAAAAGCAGTGAAGCCATTGTCCTCAAAAATATATTGCAATCTAAAAATATATTGCAATCTACATAACTATTATGTCAGAAAGATTGTTAGACCTCGACTTATTGACTGCTCGCCCTGGTGAGACTAGTCTGACACAAGCCAAGTGTTTCAGCTTATGCTGAAGCCCAAGCAAATATGCTGGATAATGTGTTGGTATTTCAATCTTAAGGTGTTTCCATAAAATTAAAAACAATTTCTTGCAGTGTGTTAATGACAAGATATGCACTGAGCATATTGTTTTAGCAAATCAATCTATGTCACTATTTACAGCTACTGCAAAGTCAGAGAGACGCTCCTTCAGCTTTTAGTGATCGCTGTAACATACAATGCCATGTGTGACATTAAAGTCTCTTGCACGTCCCTAAACCGCCCTGTCCCCCGGCCATACGGACATGAGCATGCTTCCACCCCATCTTCTCATGGGGAAAAAGATGAAATCACAGAGGCCCTCTATGGCCAGGTGCTGCCCCTCCTCCCAAAGGCTTTTCTTCTCTTTAGAGTGCAGCCCTAAAGTTTTCTCTCTGCCCCTTCAAAGAGCAACAACAGGCCCACAATCCCATGGGAGCGCAGATGGGGTAGAGCCCAGTGGGAGAGAGGCATACGTCACACAGCAGGCACAAGAGGCCAGCCAGTGGGAAAGAGAGGGAAATGTGCAGGGAGAAGACAGAGAGACAGGAAGAAGGAGAAGAAAAGTGAGCATTTGAAAGGTGCTTTTAGATTCTAGGCAATGGTTTTTGCTTTGTGAAAACCACAAAGAGAGAAAAAAACAGAGCAGCAGAACCCAAAGAAATGAAGGTACAAAACCTGCCATGGCTTTTATCAGAGCTGGAGGCTGGGAGAATGTATTTTAAAGCTGTAAAAGATCTTCTTGGAAAACTTTCTATTTTATACAATCTAAAGCCTGGCAACTAACAATTGAGTTGGGAGCACAAGTACTTGCACGGTGTTTTACATTGGCGCTTCATTGTGACATCACATGTACCTTTGCTCTTTACCCCAAAAAAGCTAGTGGAGGTGGAGGTAGAAGAAAAAGACTTCATGCTTGGGAATTAGAAGAGCTCAGTGGCCTTGTAGAGACCGGAGGTGGAGGCGCCATCAGTGTCACAATAAACACCTCAAAGCATCGCCCACTTCAAATACACCCTCAGCCAACACTGCCGCAGGGTAAACGAAAGAAACAGATGGAGACTGGGAGGGGAGAGAGGAGAACCATGAGAGGGGGAGGGTTTTAAAAACAAAAAGTTACTTTGTATGGAATAACCTACCAAGCATATTATTCCTGAAATTGCTCTTGAGCTGTGGCAAATTAAATTTGTTTTTCGTTTTCATTTAATTCAATAAAAGCACACCTAATAAACTTACCAGCCATTTGAAAAAAGTAGTGATTAGCTGCTGAAAGGTGGCTCCATCTGTAACTGTGTCCACAGCATAACCCAACTACACTCACAAATCATAGGAAATTAATGAGGAAGTTCAGACATGATCTCAAACACTGGGGAGACGATGTGTCATGAGCAACATTTGATGTTTTGAGAGCCAGAAATCCACCTGCCCAAACCACTCACTCATTCCCTCAATCACTGTCCTCTCCATGGGACTAACACTGCATCTGATGATTAAAGCCTCAAGATGGAGTTAGCAGGGGAACAATATTTAAGCTAGCAAAAATTTTAAATCACTCAAAACAAATTGCTTCATTCATTTTAATGGCCCCAGGATGTATTGCAGTGATGCTGGTTTTTGTGTTTAATTTTTTTTTTTTTTTTGAAAATGGTCAGGATTTTTAATTTTAAGTTTTGAATAGTAACAAAAACAATTCTAGGCCCAACATCTGCACATAGAGGATACTAAGAACTGGGTGGGATTTAGATGAAAACACAATAAGCCATTTTAAACAAGAACCTCAAAGGTTTCTGTTCCTTGAAGGTCGCTAGACCTCTTTGGTAGAATATATCTAAGATCACTGTAGACCTATGTCTTCAGCTGCATGCATGCAGGCAGCCAAAGTTTCATTAGACAAACTGAAAATGAGCAGCACTGCAAAACAGGGACTTCTATTAGCCAACACTGTTGCCGTAGGGAATATGGTTGGAAATGGTTGGATCAAAAGAATTCCAAGCGTGGACTCCCTACTGTTGACACCCGACCCACATTCTCCCAGAGCCAGTTCAGCTGGAAGGGGGGCTTGAAGTGCAGTAGATATAAATAACAGTCTCACCAGGTATTCCATATGATACAGACATTTTTTAAATCTGAGCATGTTGACTTGTATTCTGCCACTAAAGATGTTAGTGGCAGTCTTTGAAAACATTTCAACAAGTTGTAAGACTAGTTTTGTTTTATAATATAGTGAAATGTGCTACAGTTTCTGCACAGGGGCATGACTACTTAGATGTCATTTTTTATGACATCTCTGGAGAAGGGAAGCCGCATTAATCAGGTGGAATTATAGATAATGTGTTGTAAAGGGATACAAAGTGTGGAAATACACTTAAAACATTATTCTCTTAAAAGTTAACAGGTTGTTTTTGGCTGTACAGTTCATTTTTTCTGCTAAATTGAAATATGCCTGGAAAAATACTACCTGCAAAAATACTTCAAACAGATGAAAATATTTTTTCGAGACTATTCCATCATTCTTAAACATTCTTGTTGTTGCATAGAATTCCAGATCCATCTTGGGCCAAATGTTACTTAGAAGTTGTTCGTGCTTTTGGTGAAAATGTAAGGTCTTTATGCAGCATGAAGTGGTTATAAAAGTATACGCAGACTGCCCAGCACGAATTCACCTCACAAAAACAGCCATATAGCCTTTCTGTTGCAGCTGTGTCGACATGTTCCAAAAACGTATTTTCCTGATTTATTTTTTGCACCAATCCAAAAAAAAACATCCTGCAGACACAACATCTGCTGTGACCTGTTACTACAAGAAGTTTATTGCAGCTCTGGGTAAGTTGGGATTTATAACTTTGCCACCATGCAGCCAAATATGTAAAGCTACTAACCCTGCAGTATAAGTTATCGCTCATTAACAAAGGCAAGAAAAAACAATCAAAAAAGGCTTTGAGCTTGTGGTAATCAGGAGATAATGTACTCAAACTACCAGTTTTGTGTTATATATATATATATATATATTCATTCTTTATATAAACTAAAGAAATATAATGTATTCCTTCAGCATGACAATCATATAAGCCAATGAACAAAAAGCTCCTGTTGCCTAGGCTGCATTTAACTGACAGTAGCATTTTTGTTCAAAGTCTGTGGATTTGAGAGTGGAGAGGGTGATTTTCCCTTTTTTTTTTCTTGATGAGCTCTAATTCCTCAAACATTTTGCCTTTGAGGAAGGCATCACTAACCAAAGAAGCTTAAGGCTCCTCTGAAGCAGCTCCAAAGGATTTTCACCGTTGGCAACAAATGCAGAGTATTTACACCAAAGTCGCGAATAAAAAACAAGCATGACCTCCGACATCCTTTCACAGCTTTTACAATCCACACTTGTCGCCAACCCGCCACATGGCAATGCTTTCAACTAAGACTTGATCTAGTGTCACCTGTAAAATTCCTCTGATCAGGGAGATAATAGCACAACAGTTGTTTCCTTCTCAGGCAAATGAGAGTTCAACTATAGACTTTAGAAATTTAGTTTGTCACAATAAAACAAATGTGGAACAAATACAATGAACAGGAGGTAAGAAAAATGGGTCTTTACTCTGCACTCACATCAATCGTGGAAAGACAAGATGGAAAACATTTTATAATGTAAAATGTGATATTTGAACCAATGCCATGCAACGTTTGTGTGCCATAAAGCTGAAATAAACCACTTCTTTATTTTAACCAGTCATTATGACGTCAAAGGTAATTCCACAGCACTAAGGCTATGGAAAAAGAGCATCATACACTTTTATATAATCTTCTACAAGTGTTTCTATACAGTGGGATACATTTTATTTTGCTGTACTACACTTTTGAGCTTTTGTATTCAAGACAATTAGATTGAGAATTGATTGACAATTGAGATTTTTTTTCTCCCACCTGGAATATTCTTTTACGGTTAATGTAACATTGCTAATTGAGACGTATCAGTAGTTCTAAATTAAAGTGACACTGCCCTGAACAGTCATGTTTTTGTTTTGTGTATTTCCTATCCTCAAACAGTCATGTTTTTGTTTTGTGTATTTTCTATCCTCAAAGAAGCTAACGTGCTAACTAGCTCTGTGCCAGGGTTTAACAACAGCACACCAACCCTCATATTGTATGTACCTCTGGAAGACTGGTTGGATGTGTTGGTAATTAAAACATAAAGTGTCTTTGCAGTGAAGACAATAACAATGTCCCATGCAGACAAACTACATAAACACTTAATTCGAAAACACACTTGCACACAAAACATGCAACTCTTTCATCAGGCTGGATGAGGGGGTGCATTAACTTCACACAATGGATGCATGTTATTGGCGAATGATTCACTTAGCTGGTACCACATCCTGGTCCCCTCAGCATTTAATCTGGGACTTCCATCACCACTTTAAAGAAAGAATGGATCTCATGGAATTCCCACAACAATGCTGGCTGCTCAACAAAACGCATTTGTTCCAACTCTTCACTGCTCCATGTTTGATCCTCTGCTCCTTTCCTTCTGTTACCATACGTATGCAATTTTTTCATGATTTGTTGGTAACATATAAATCAATCTGTACCAAAGGACTCTTTGGAAGCAAACTGGCATCCCAGATTTCAATCAATCTCAGTTCTAATACTCAATAACACCATGGATTAATTGGTACCTTTCTCATATGCTCCTATGAAATTTCACCAACATAGAAACTACACCTAGATTTGTTTTTTCAAACAAGACCTGAAAATTGAGAACACAGAAATTGCCATTCAAACTGCCAAAAACACACTCCGATGGCAACCTGATGTTGGTTAAAAACAGACCCTCATAAAAATCTTACTTAAGACTTGTGTTTTTTGCTAAAGCTGAATTCCAGCAAAACTTTTCACATCTGTTTGCAGCAGCAAAGAGCTTAAGTGTATAGTCAACAGAAGTCTATTCTCCAACTTTGTCAAAGTGAGTTTGTTGGAGAAGTACAAGCTTTAAGTCTATCAGACTTGATGCGGTGAAAGTCTTGACTAAATCATTAGTAACATCGCTGAAAGGCTTAAGAATTTCACACACGTTCCTCACATGCGCCTCCACAGTGTCTCCATGCAGCTCGGGGACATTTTGGTGGTGACCGTGGTGATGGTGACGGTCGTGGTGGTACTCACCCTTGCGGTCAAGCCGCAGTTTCTCTTGTGGTGGCAGTCCTGCTGCTCCAGACGGGGACTGGTGCAGTAGTACTTCTGCTTCACCAGCCAGTCGTCTATGCCCTTCCGCGCCAAACAGGCGTTTACTACAAAACTGTCGCCTGGAAAACAAAGACCGGTTTAGACAGTGTCAAACATGATAAAAGTAAAAGAAAAGGTATCAATAGGTGAGCTCACCTTCAGGACTCTCCCTCGGTTTACAAATAGTGGCTTTGGGGAAAGAAAAACAGAAGACACACAAGACAATGAAGAGTGTTACTCGAAAGTATCGCAGGAACAACTACTAGAGCCGTGCCGTTCTCTCCACTCCGGAGAATTCTTACCATGTTTGGAGTAGAGTTTACCCATTTCTATGCATCGAAGTGTAGTTGAAAAGCATCAGATGAATGTAATCCGAAAGAGAAAGTCGTCAAATGTAAATAAGAAAAGAAAAATGCAGAGGCTGTGATATCCAGTCAGTGAAGTGTCTGTGACATGAGAACAGACTGAGCGGAGTGAGACTGGAGCCAAACTGGAGTCTTTGATCCGCGGCCACAAGAGAGAAGCAAAGGAAATAATCCACTTCCGCCTTGCCCTTTCACTATAAAAGAAGCAGATAATTATAGAATTTTTATATGGGCAAATTCATCGAAGTTACCTAAACTTTCGTAGGGGTAAAAAAAAATCGTTATTATTTGGAATTTATTTTTTTAAATATGGTTATAGGCATGAAAACAAATATTGTGCACAATAAAGCGCTTTCTTTTTTTAACCTTGTCCATGTCTTAACAGTTACCATTCTTTTTATTTTCAAATAAAAGACTGTACTTCCGGGCGTAGTTCATTTTCATTGTGCCTTTACGCTGCTCCCTTTTTTATGCGCACGGACCACGAATTAGTTGCGAAGACCTGAAAGTCTGTCAGATGAAGCGCTTAAACAAAATTACAGCTGCTCACTGTCAACGTTTTAAAGTAAAGGAATGTTAATAATTGAATGACGCAGCATTGTCAGAAATGAGCGTAGTTTAAGGGTGATCTGTTAATGCCGTAATTGAATGCAAACCAGTTGTTTGAAATCACCATGGCGAGTGCATCAGAAGTAAAATTATCATTCAAAATAAAAACATTTTATTACGGAAGGTTTTTTCAGTATTTGTTCAGAAGCTGTTAGAGAGTGTTTTATATTGGTTTTTCGTTTACAGTGGGGTATTTCAAAAAGTTTAGTTCATCTTTTCTAACGGTGTGCAGCTTCACGGAATCAGAGAGCGATGCTTTATTTTTAGCCTGCCAGACAACCAGATTACTGTGATTGACAGCTGACAAGTACAAAATTAAAACTTAGATTAAATAAATAATGTATTTGTATATTCCGTTTCCTTTTACTGAGAAAAACTGCAAACATTGTAAACAGTTAATAAACCAAAATCCAACATTGGTAAAAGTTACTTTGCATGTGTGCAGATAATGTTGTCACATCGAGAAGAACAGATAATCTCTTTAAGATTAATTTAGTGTCCTCTAACATCACAAAATTGTTATTTTACTAAATCCAATCATCAATAACAAAATCAAAAGTGGCCTCAGTGGTTGTCATGCACGTGGCTTTGACAGGAGGCTTGCAGTCTTAAAGGACGGAGGCAGCAGATGAAAGTAGGCGAAGATTCTTTGAAGTCTTCAAATATATAATAAAAGACTGAGGCCACTGTGCCATTTCATGCCAGGCTGACTGTAGCTCAGTGTGACAGCAATAAATACACAGCGTGGGCATCGCCTTGTGAGAAAGCTAAAGTAAAGGGCCGCATGTTTTTTAAGAGATGCCACAGGAATCTTCTAATCAATTGAGTTTGTGAGAAAATAAATTACAGTCATGCAAGTATTTATACACAAGTTATTATGCAGTACTGCTTAGTGACCATACAGTACTATCAACGATAAAAAGAATATTATTACAGAAAGACAATAAGTGATAAGTACTAGTACTAGCACTTTTTTTACATGTAGTCATTTTCTCTTTCAATGTGAATTCAAGAATAATTTATGTTAGCAAGTTAGGAAATTGTGATCAACCTTATAACTCCGTAGTGGTGTAAATTCTAAATTTGTAAATTAAAAATGTTTTACAACTAAGGCACACACAATTTAGTGTTTAAGGCAAAGTAAGGTACGGGAAACAATTGTAAAATAAATAATTCATGAAATAAATATTAAAAAGTTGTGTGTTCTGGGTACAATGAGGAACAATCGTACAATTCTATGGAAGAATTATATGGTGTAATGGGGAGGATAGAATGGAATTATTAAAGTGTACATACCTTGTTCAAAAGTTCAGTGTGTTGTTGTCTCTGTGCAATAAAAGTAGACGTTAAATCAGCAAACTGAGAAAGACAAAGTGAGTGTAAGATTTAAAAGTGTCATATTGCTGATTTTCTTTTTATAAGGTCTGTTTTCAAGAATCTTTATTTTCACTGAGAATGTCACACAATCCCAGTGTCTTCTCAGTGATTAAGAGACCACTGAACTGTCCAACTTGCGGACATATTTCAACAAACTTCTTAAACAATTTACACTTTTCCTCACAGCCGTCCACTGTGTAAACAGTTGTTTACCTTTTGCAAAGAAAAGGTTTTAACCGAATATGACAGTGGTATTTAAGAATGGTTCACATATTTTTTGGGTCATGGCTGTACACTGGACAGATGTCTCTGGGAATGTCCTCCAGTTAGAATTTCACTAAGCAGTGTTTTCCGCATCTTGACTCTATCATCACATGTTGTACCAAGAGGAATCTGGCTCCCCTTTGAACTAGTCTGCCACATACACAGAGATGAGCTTGTTATTATAGCATCTCGTCTGAATTTTCTGGGAAAGAAGGCCTGTCCCTCTGACACACTTCCTGTCCTTTGAAGAGGCCAACGGAGAGATGGTTTTGCAGGCCTTATTTCCAGGCTTTGCTTTTGATGCCTGAGAGAGAGGAGGTGGCAGGGTTTAAAGCAAGGCTTCCATCTCATGAATGTGAGCCCCCAACCCGATCCATCAGCATTGGTGTGAGGGCCATTTCTTTTGGCTTGTGAAATAAGAATAAATGTTTGGCTCTTAATAAAGTATTTGTGAAATCATGCAGAGATGTGTGGGGACCTGGTGAAGGTATTCACTGACCTGAGCCAGCTCCTACATTGGTGGCCAAGTCCAACTCATTCCATAGTAAACGTAAGTATTCTCCCAGGAGACAGGCATAATGGGGGTGAATTGACATGACCAGATTCAGATGTATCAGCCTGTCCTTGTTTATGTCCCGACCACAGCGTTAGGGGCCTGATGCCGGGAAAGCCCATGGGAGGAATGCTGCCGAGGAGTGAGGAGGGGGATGTTAAGCATATAGAGGAAAAGGAGACCAGCTGCTGGGCGCTGTGGCTCAAACATGTGACTGTTGCCTTTATCTTGCGGAACAAAAGACCATATATGTTGTAAAGGGCAGATGACAATTGTGACTGAAGTACAGTGTGGATTCCTGCAGAGGTCCTGACTTAGACCATTGTGGTGGCCCAGCGTGACAAGTGTTAAAAGAAAATGGAAGCAGAGAGGTAAAAAAAGGTCTGGCGTGCATTCATCCTTCTGAATACTGCATGAAATAGAAATATAGAATCATACTAACTTAATGGTAAACATTTATTGGTAAACATTTAATTCAGCTGTGGTTTGTTGTTCAACAAAAATAGTCAGTATATTTATATCATATTGTTTATATCATTGTCACTGTAACAAGACCCAATTGATAACATGATTGTAAATTCATTATAATATGTCATTGAAATATATTATTTAACCTGTATAAAACATATAAACACTGGTTTAATTTATTGATAAATGTATTAGTATAAATCATTAATTGATCACATTAGTAGAGAAGGTTATTTGACTGTTATTATTTTTTCAGTTTCAAATATGGCAGTGACACTTAAAGATTCCCTTTAATCTCAAAAGCTTCATTATCAGTTGCACTAAACAAATATTTACTGAGTTAAAATGACAAGAATCACCAAAAACACTTGGAATATTTCAGGTATGCTTCTAAGTGACTGGTCATTTTCCCACTTAATGTTGATCACTTTCAGGTTTGTGTAATCAATACTTTCTGCCTCTGTACTTCTCCTTACTATCTGAGCTTAGCACTGGCAGCTTTTTTTGAAGCGGTGGGGGGTGTAGCCTCATCCAGAACGAGGACACAATTAGTGTATTCAGCTGAAAACAGTGGGGCTCCCTCTTTGAAGTGGGGATCAAATGAAGGAGCTGTGTGTTTTTGTCCAAAATGACAGGCTTGCCAGGTTTACTAATGGGTAGCTAATAGAAAGAGAGGTTTATGATGCTCATTAATTACACAGTCTGTCATGTGTTTGAACGGTAGGAGAGAGGAGATGGGTACAAAAAGAAAAAGCAAGTGGGGTGCAGGAGAGGATGTAGGCAATAGAGTGGGGGTGGGACTGGAAAAGAGGTTGGAGGTCCCATAAAAATGGGAGAATTGGGAATGAGTGGAGTGAGAGGGCAGGGGTAAGGAGAACACTTTCTGAGATAGCCGTACAAAAGCTATGTTGATGGAAAGAAAAGAAAAGAGAAGAAAAAGAAAGGAACAAAAAAAGATAAAATAATCCTTTCCCAAGATAAGAGCAGCCACCAAGACAGGAGCTTCAAAGAGCAGGAGAAAGTCTCATGGGAGCGTGCCATAAACCTTTTCCTCATCTTCAGAGAAAAAATTCAGTCCCTGATCCAAACACGCCCAAGCTCTCTCAGCACCCACCACCCTGCAGGTGTCCGAAGACCGCTGACTCCTGGGGTGGTGTGCACACTTCCAAGCAATGCTGTCTTTGAACTGCTCAGACTCATGTTGAGTGGAGATGATGATCTGCTCTGTGCATAAGGTCCAAAAGTGAATAGTTTATGAAGACAGAAGAAAAAAAAAATCAGCGTGTCACAGGGAGGACTAGTGAACTCTGTTATCAGCTTCAACCAGCACAAGTCCTGTGAACCGGCCGTAGACAAGGTTTGTCAGTTCAAGCTGAGCGGCAAACAATGGCCCTTGCTAA
Source organism: Cynoglossus semilaevis (assembly GCF_000523025.1). Lineage (NCBI taxonomy): Eukaryota > Metazoa > Chordata > Actinopteri > Pleuronectiformes > Cynoglossidae > Cynoglossus > Cynoglossus semilaevis. The sequence goes on along the minus strand of NW_007585114.1, from coordinate 401,872 downwards.
CAGTAGCCTATCCTTGTGACAGAGTAGATGTGGAACCGGTGTGATGTTGCTAGTGGATGTCAGAGTGAGTTAAAGGTGAGTGGAGGCTTCACACTGAGTACATGCACTGACCTGTGAGAGACCAGGACGCTCGAGTCCCCACAGGGCTGGCCACCAGAGGGGCCACTCAGGCAGACAAGGTTTATTTAGCTAAGCTCTGTTTCTCCCACCGCACTGCCATGGAATTCATTAGCCTGGGCTGTTAAGGACAACTAGTGTTTGGAATACTTTCAGCAAGCTTTGAAATTTTACTCCTCGCTCGGGTTGGGTCACAGAGGCCATGATCAAATTGCTGAGTGTTGAGTGTTATATCATTTTTTGGGATTTATTTATTGACATGCAGCACTGTGCTACAATTTTTATACATTTACCAGCAGCAAAATCCTATGCATTTCCAGCCATTCTTGGCCAGTTGGAGGTATTTTATTAATTTGAAAGCTTTATTTTACAGTAAATGTGGTTTCTAGACTCATCTCTGTGGGCAGGGAAAAGAAAACTACATGCCTTGGCTGAGCAGGTCCTGTAGCCCGTGAGCTCCACAGATTCAGAATAAGAAATAACAGTGATGAATGTTTAGTGGTATTCCTAATAATATTTAAAAAAAAAAAATGTATATGCTAACCTGGCTGAAACTACAATTTGACAATTGAATGATTAATTTATCAGTGAACACAACACTAGATATAACAGCACAATGTAACAGAGCACACATTCAGGCTGAGATAGAATTGTTTACACAGAAAGACGTGAAAAATACACTGTTTCTGCAAATAACCTATTCAGAGTGTGGATGTTTTTTTGTTTGTTTTTTTTCCAATCTCAAATGGCACATCATTCACCCAAATGAATGCAACAAGCTGTGAGCAGAAACAGGCACATGCCTTTAGCCGCACTGTAAAGCATGTATTTAAAATCATTTTTCAACAACAATAAAAACGCTCAGAGTTGGCTGAGGGCCAGCCCACAGAAATCTGTCTGTCGGTTTGGCAGGAAAACACTGAGGACATTTCAAAAGAAAAGAAATATAAACAACATAAGTTCTCCAAAGACCACATTTTTACAAGTATGAAACAATTCAGCGACTGCATGTTGCACTGAACAGATAAAGGCTGCGCATTCCTTTTATGGTACTTTTTCTGGGACATTCCAACGTATTGTAAATACACACCAGAATACTTAAACAACTGTAAAGACGGTTCTTTTGTCCAGTCCCCTCTTTGTTTTAACCATTAATGCTTACTAACTAATTCTTAATGCAGTTCTTAATATATGTTTAAATACATAATATACAAATGGTCAAAAAGTTTTAAGACTAGTCTGTTTTCCACATAAGTCACTCAGACTGTGCCAGAACTGTTCATGTTTAGATTTGGAGCTCCGTTGTGTTGGGGGTGGCTGTCAAAGGGCCATCGTCTGAGAAGAAGAGCAGGCAGTGATCCAGTGATGCGTTACGTAAAATGCTTTTCAAACAGTGGGAGTAATGACCCCTGAGGGCTCCACCTTCTCCTGTGAAGGGGGGGGTGAGGGGCATTTGGTGTTTTTTGACAATAAGACAATTCATCTCTGTAATGGAAGTCGTGTCGCAGAGAAAGGAAGGTTGGTCAGTTGAACTGCTAAAGGACGAACTGCCTGTGAGGATGGGGGTGGAATGAGTAGGTGGGTGTGGTAAATCAGGGGGAGGGTACAGAGGGTCCACAGGGTCTAGTGATGTCATTTTGACGGTGGTTGCATCTTTTGTTGCTTGAAAAAGAGAGACAAAAAGAGGATAATGCTGCATTGTAGAAGAAAGATACTTGACTAAGTTTCACAGACGTCGTGTCAGGATGGAAATCTGATCAGATGGCCTAGAAAAATGTTCAGAAGGACAATCTTCAACTAAACCATATGCAAATATTATTAAAATATGAAAGATGTACATATTATATGTGAACATGTTTTTTATATGTGGAAATTAGGGCTGTAAATTGATTTGGTGAACATTAATCAGATTCATCACATGGTAGCTGTGGATTCATCATGACTGATCACTGATTAATCCAGATAAATCAACATTCCTAAATATGATAAAAATGTCTTCTGTACATTGTTAGAACAGAAAGACAAATAACATCAGGTGATGGAATGATGGAATTATTCATATGGAAAAATGTTAAGAATGTCAAGTAACCCAGTTTGTAGAAGAGTTGTCTTCAAAACTTCAATGAATTCAGTGAACAAAAAATGGATCAGTCTACAGTCCACACATTAGTCAATCGTGTCAGCTTCTCAGCTGTAGATATGGTCGGATGCTTCTGACCTGAAGTTAAAGTCTCCACTGGAATAGATGGTATTGCATGTAAGCTACTCTGTGCAACTCTGGAATAGATGGTATTGCATGTAAGCTCTTGTCATTCGTGCAAATAGATAGTAAAGGACTAGTTAAACCATACAGGAGAAGTACTTGGAATCATCCTTTGATTCATTTTATGAATTTATTCCATTTGTCATCAACTCTGTGACCAAATTGTATCATTTTTTTTAGCTTTATCCTTTTGCCAATACTTGTTTTAATACAAATTTAAGAGATTGAAACAATCCTGCTAAGAGAACAAAAACATCCAAACCCCAGGTCACTCGCACACACTCTGATTTTGACTCCTCTGTTCTGCACGGTAATCGCACTTGGCACAGAATGACCCCACGGTCCAGGGTCAAGTCAGTCAGACTGTCCTGTTTATTCTCCAACAAGTGTGAATGGGAGGACAAGCAACACTCTCTCTAATTCTTTCTTACTGCTGCCTGTTTGACTTCTCACTGGCTCGTGTCACAGCATTTTATATTTCCACATTCACAGCGCTGCCTTCAGTAATATCCTGTGTGCCCTGCTGATGCCTTAATTTGTAGCAAAGTGTCACCGGGTTATTACACACACATCCACACCTCCACAAACCCGCGGTGGTGAGCCTGGTCACCAGTTTGTTTTCTCGAGGTCTCAGGTTGTTTGAAGTCTTTTCCCGTTTGCAGTGCAGTAATTGGGAGCAGATGAGGAGGCCCCTGCATGCTTCCATGGTGATGTCAGCACTGGTGAAGGGAAAAGGAGGAGGAGGGAGAGGAGAGTATAGATGCAGTGATCCAGAATGTCTGAGGCCTCTGACTCTGTAGGTCTACCTGATTAATTGCCGAAATAGAAAGTTTAATGGAATGAAAATTAATTTTAATGACTTAAAGAGAGAATGGATCATTTTATCCTTGGTATGGAATAAGTGTAAGAAATGCCTTTAAAAATTATAAATGCTTCACCCGGTTTAATTAACTCATAAAATGACACTTGTGAAGACTTTTCCATTTTAAGCATCACCGTGGCAGGTTTTTGTTGTTGTCCTTACTCAGCTGTGATCCTGTGATCTAAAATGTAAATGCGTTAAGCACTCTGCTCTTATCCTGCTTCACACAGACTGTGCCCACCTAGTGCTGCCCTGACCCACTTCGCCGCATGCAGGACATTTGCATGAAAGGAACGAAACTCAATGCCAAAATAAACATCAATTAAAGCTGTCAAACAGCACCAAAAACAGCTGCAGCTTTGAACAGCTCGACCAGCAGGCTTCAAACATGAGCCGTCTTTAAAGGACGGCCTCACATGAACCAAAGGCCAGGCTGGAATTAGCCCGGCCTGGGTTAAAGCAGAAATTACCTCCGCTAATGAACTCGAAGAGTAAACACACACACTCACAGAGAATGAGGGATGGGGGAAAGAGAGAGAGAGAGCGAGAGACGGGAGGAGGAAAGATTAGGCAGAAAAAAACCTTAAATAAACCTTAAAGGCCCTTTTGGCTGTAATACCAAATATAGCCAGCAGGGGTTGGTTTGCGAAAAATGTCTCTCGTAGACATCTTTTAAAATACTTACTTTAAAAATATCTGATTGAGGTATAACATTTTCTTTCCAGATTTTGTTTCTTACAATGACATGACAATCTTAACTGAATATTGATATTTTATAAGATACTGTGGTCTAATTTGATTGCTTTCACTGGAGGGCAGCAACAATAATCATGTTTCTGATACGATCATCAATTTACTGTGTTTATGTTAATCTTTTTATAGACACTGTATGTATGTGTATGTACTATAGACAATGCTGACTATTGTGACTCCTCTGCAAACAAAAATACAAACGGGAGCAGGAGACTGAAAAACACTTCTGTGCAGATATTGTGTGATATTTTCACAATGGTTTAATTTGAACACTTTAATATTTTGTCTGGATAAAAATAAACTTCTTTTTTTAACAGACTTGTAGTATAGATTCTTTTTGAGGGAAATTTCACTTTAGTTAGGGGAGAGGATGATAAAGGGAGCAGACAGGTCCAACAGAGGAGCAGGGATAAACTGTATTTGTTCCCTCCTGGTGATTTAGCTGAAAGCACAAGACGAGCTGCAGAGATATGTCAATAAAAGCTCTTGTCTGATTTTAATCTGTTAAGGCTGCAATCCTCCTGTCCATTTTCTCATACAGCGCTCCTACGGAGGAACTGTCACGGCCGATTACTACCTCCAAAAAGAATCATCTCAAGTTCACTGTACCATTTGTTTTCCTTTAAAGCTTGTGCTTTAAGACGATGCTAGGCTGGACAAAAGCATTTACACTTTGTTCTTATTTGTTCTTATCATATGACAGTAAACCATGACAGAAAAATAAAGACCACTAATTTTACAAAAGTAAATATACCATATATTTTAATATTTTTAATACTTGTTAATTATCCTTAGTTATAACAACATGTCTGGAAACACCAAGGGATGAACTTTATATTTAAACACATTTATTTCACTTTGCACTGAAGGTGTTAGGTGTTACATTCATCTTCCTGAACCCCCTGGAGACCTGCAGACACTTCTTCAAGGCTGAAATGGTAAATATGTTTTTGCCTTGCTTCACGCACTCATGACCAAATTAACAACGAGCCAGAGGAACGTCAGGAGAGGAGAAATAAAAGCTTTGCTCTGCTTTGATCTGACGTCTTTGGGAGGAATCTTCCCAGCAAAATGTTAATCTGCTCTTCACATTGCAGCTCAACTCCCGCCCCCTTCAGAATGTGACTCTTCTCAATTGGTCAAGGTAATTTTGACCTACACAGTCTTTGATCTGAAACCTCGTTTCAGCAGCTCCTTCACGTAAGTGTTCAACACTGATTTTGTCATCACAACCAAAGCTTCTCTGCTGAAGTTCAGAGTCGGCGCTGGATCTGTTCTAGGCTGCTGACAGCCGGCAGAGTTGAAAGAACCTTCTAATGTCGGGGATCAGTGCGAGTGACTTGCCTCTAACCGGTTACACCGACTTTGACTTCATCTGGTCTTTTACTTTTAGAAAGCACTACGTCATAATTCTTCATAAAAAAATTCTCAAGTCTGAAAATGATCCTGTTTGTTTTTGCTGAGTCCAATCCCAAAAACACAGCAGTCAGTGTAATGTGACTCGATCTTGTAATTTTAGCTGCTCTGCTCTACAGCAGTGAATCTACAGCAGTGGATCTGCAGCGCACCACAGTAGCTGTGAGGCGACAAGAGCTAAGCACTGTCAGAGCGACATCACAAAATGAGATTAAAGAATCAGATAACAAGACAGACACACAAGAGGGTGTTGAGAGATGCGTTCATGGTCTCTTCAGAGCTGATCTGGAGGCCTCTTTACGTGGAGTCCTGTTTTTCTGCCAGCGCTACTCTCATCTCCACAATAAAATACTTCACTCAGCACCTGCTTCCAATGAACGTTAACATTCCAGCGTGATGAGATTGTGAAGTTAACGCATGTGTTCCTGTCCTGCTTCTTTGATTTTCATTTTTATACAGCGGTGAGATGCAATGTCATTTTTAAAACCTTGACACAACCATTTGACAGTGGTTGTGTCAAGGTTAATGATTGTGATTGATTGATTAAATAATATATTTGGTTATAAATTATAAATGATAATAACAAATGCCGTATAATGTATTAGTAATATTTCCAATAATCCACAAAAATAAGTACAAATTTGTTCCATAGTTGGGTTTAAATGTTGAGTATGAAATAGCAAAAGGTTTTATGTTTTGACTCTTGAATTCATGTTTAACTCCTTCTGTTTTTCATATTAATCATTATTTCTTGGCTCTTTGTAACAATATTTCTGTAGAAGCAAAAAACTCTTGTAGCACGTGATACTGGAGACATGACTTTACAGACTTCTGTGTTGTACTTCCATCCTCAAATGTCTTTTGAATAGATATAAGGTTTGGGTTGTTATTTCATGGTGGTTTTTGAGAAGCCAACCCTCCAAAGGCTAATGACTACACTTTATAATGTTTGTATTTTTAAAAAAAGTTTGAAAACTGTTTAATGCTAATTTCAGGCTTAATTGGCATTAGGAAATTTGCTCTGAGAAGCTCCAAGATTAGCCAGAAGAAAAAGAACAAGATAAAGCCTTCAAAAGGCCTATTTCAGAGGAATTATAGTGTCCTTTGAACATCTTCCAAGTTTTTAATACAATAAAAGCCTGTTGGCATACATGTAAATTAAGCTGTAGCAAAGTGATCCAAAGAATTCATGGTAAATCAGACCAAGGGTGTCAGAGTAAAAATGCAGGAGAAACATGTCCCAAAGGGAGACGGGGAGGAACACTGCTCTCTCCCACAAGCCTCTCTGCTCGTCCTTTCTTCTCCATGTCCATTCTACTGCGAGCCAAGTGGCTTAACTGAGATGAAAAGAACATCAGCTAGAAGTTCTCTTGGCAGCGTCGTGCTCATGCTGCCCAAAGAGCCACTGATGGAGCATTAGGTTGAGCTCATACAAAAGACTGTTTAGCTGCACAAAAAAACACAGACCCAGCCTTTCCTTATTCCTTCGCTCGTCTGTCCAAACTCTGGCACAGCTACGCGACTACAGGAAGACTGTACTTTAAACCATGTGCAAGACCCTAGACTATTAATAGCAAATGGATAATAAAACAGGTGAAGCTGTTAAATATGAAACTCTACTGGTTTCAGAAGTTACTGGTAGTGCTTCAGGCCAGTTTCCAAAAAGGGGTTTAAATTTATCAAACAATACAAGAATTGAGAAAACTCCAAATTGATACAGAAGAGTGTACAGCTGAAAAAAACAAATACATACAGAGACAGAGACCATAACTGTCCAGAAATACTTAATACAAACCAAAACTAATATTAAAGTTAAATAAATAGATGAAAAATTCAAGTAAGTAAAAACACCAATTGAATTAGGAAAAACTCCCATTAATTAACCATTAACTTCTATTTATTTGGAGTTAATTCCAAAGTCACTGTCACATCCAGGCTTTTTTACAGGGCTTTGTGGAAACCATAGACTCAATTTCCTGATCATTTCATACAAATGGTTTAATAATCATGACAGTAGGAAAGGTTTAGCTAGAAGGCTAAGTAGAGTGTCCTGTTGATTCAGCTACAAAGAAAAGTTGACATTTAACTCCAGATGCATCAGGTTGTGTGGACTAAAGCAGAAGCAACCTGGTCAACAGCACAACAGAAAAATGAAAATAACTCCATATAATACGATGACATTTCATCTGTGTTTGTTTTGTTCTTAAAGTTTGAGTTGAGGTCCCGCCTCATGTCGAGAAAATCTTAGTATAAAATGTTTCATGGACAAATGATCAAACTAACAAAAGAAATACAAAAAAATATCAGCACACGGCTCAAAAGAAAAGTTTTCTTTTGGTGCGACAAGTCATTATTTTACTGAACAGTACAAAGAGAGACGAAACAAACGTCCAAAGCTAAGTTCAGACCGTATTTGATCAACATGGTCAAGTCGTCGCTTCACCCAGAGGATTTCCATCTCAAAACGAGCAGTGACATGAAAGCTCGGAATCTTCAAGCGTCTGAAGCACTTCATTTAAAGTTAAGAAGATTTAGATCAAAAGGTTAGAGAGGGAAAGAAATACACTCAAAGGACGATCCTTTAAAAAAAATCTGTGGCCTTCAGACTGTGCTAAGCTGTACAAGTTCACAGCCATGGCAAGACACAGTCTGTTCCTGAACAGCCTGAGAGAGATGAAAGAGAAGATTGTCCGCTCACTTTGATTCAGGCTTGGCCAAGCAAATACTAAAGAATGCTGGCAAAGTTTGTTTTCTTCAAGTTCTCTTCTTCTCAGCCTCCGTCACTTCTCCTTTTTTTTCTCCTCCTTCTATTAAAGCAGGCCGGAAGGGAGAATTTGTACTGTGTTAATTTTTAATTGCTCTGGCTGCTTATACCACTTTGCCTTGAACCAACCATAACAGTTGTTCCTGAGAACTCACAGCCGAGGATTGCCGAGTTCTGCTTTTGTTGCTAAACGTGGTCTGTAAAGTTTTAGGCAAATCTGAATTAAAAAGATCAACACAGCAGTAAAAAAACAAAATTTCTTGGTTAAATCATAGTTGTGGCTAACGTTAGCTGGTGTCTGTGCTGGTAGCAACATGTTTAGTATTTAGGCAATACTGAAGGCTCCATTTGTTGCAGTGGAAAGCCACAAGGAACTTTTGAAAAAAATACTGTTGTTTTTGAACATATATTTTGTTTTTTGTAAATTAATCAAGTATAACGAGTTTAATTACTAGCCTAAAAAGTACAGCAAACAAGTAAAACAACAACAACAACATGTTCAAGGTTCACTGGCTTCTATTTAAACCATAAAGTTATTTTCATGATCCAGACATTTACAGCAGCACAGCAGTAGAGGAGAGTTCACAGGTGCACTTAACCTCAAGGACAGAACCTGATGCAATCAGTCAAAAACACCACAGACTTAGGTACAGTGAGAAATAAACATGTACGCCGGACAAAGGTGAAAGTGTTTTATCACTGTAACACCAACAAACCCAGCTGCACACGTCCACTCTGGGGAGGAGCTCTGAGAAGCTAAGATGCATTTGATTGAACACACGTTGTGGAAAGTTTGAGTTTAGCCTGGTTTAAGTACGACTCTGGAGGGAAACACACATTTCTAAAATTCCAAAGCTTTAGATCAGCCTGACAAGAGTAACTGTTTGAAATAAATCTCTCACATAACTTTCCATGAGAAAGCCCAAAACCAAACGCATTTGATTTCCAGCTCTGCCTCTGATGTGCAGCTCAAAGTGATTCAGTTGTGAAAGACTTTCAGAATTAACTTCAGAGGAGCCTGGGAGTAAACAATTCTCCAAGACAATATTTAATCACACGCATTTGCTGGTTTTCATGCCTGCACATCAGAGCAGCTGCCCTCCCCTCCTCCCTCTCCTCACCCCTCCCCACTCTGAAGTGAATTGACACGGTGCTTTCGTCCTCAACACTTTGTTGACAATTCAGAATTAATGTGCGGTAATTATACAAATAACACATATGAAAGGGCCGTGTGAGGGGGCAGCAGCTGTGCAGCCGTGTTGTCAGAGAGTACACATCTCACTCTGATCAGTCTGTTGAAGATGTGAGGTTCGAGAACAGCCACTTCTTTATTTACACATTCAAGTACTGTTTACTACAGTAGCACTAATTAACTTTTACAACATTAGGTTGATGACTGGCTCATAGTACAAGTCTGCCACTCCTTAGCAGGATATGTGTGTGTGTTTACTCTGGTTCTCTGTCAGAGAAGAAGACATATACTGTATGTAGTAGAATTGGTGTGTATACAGTAGTATCACTTTAACACAAACAAACACACACACACGTGAACACACGTGTGACATCCAACTTTGGTTTGACTCCTGGATTTATCCATATACTGTAAGACAACCAACAACAGTCTTCTGGGTTTTGACTAAAGTTCCCATCATGCATCTCAACTGCTAACTCACCACACAACTTATAAGGTTTCCTAGAGGGTGGGCGACTGTATCAGTTAAGCAAATGGTAAACGGTGGTTCAAGATCATTGTTTTGTGGCACACACAAGAATTCAACTCAGAACTACTGTAATTCTAGAACGTTTGACCTTTGACCTCTGTTAATGTTTGGACAGAAACCTTCCAGGAAAAAAACAGTAATAATAATCGTACAAAAATGTTTGTGTATTTGCGTATAAATCTTACTATTTTACACCATGGTCCAAAAACATAGTCATTGATTTAAGCATAAATCGATAAGATTAGAATAGAGAAGAATAGAATGGATAGACTAGAATAGAATTGGACCAGGGTCCATATGGTTGAACAGAGAAAGGATGAAACTGATTTGATGTTGTTTGTAGCTGTTGTTAGTTTTCCTCTCTTCTTCTCATGTCTGTCTGTAATTAGTTTCGTCACACTCACCTGAGCTCCTCTCTCTGTTTGTCCTGAGTGTCGTGTTTCTCCTTCTCCTCCTTCTGTTACACCTGCTCTGTCTGCCTGGGCTGCGTGAGTTTCCTGTTTAGCTGATTTGAGCCCAGTTCCTGTTGAGTTCTGGAGTCTGGAACGCTGCAATGGTGTCCTGGCCTCAGCCCCTGGTGTGGCTTGTTCCTGTAGGGATTTCTACAGAGAACAACAATGGTCAGCACAATAGTGGATTTAAATGATGAACATGTTTTAATCGCCATAAACAATTCTCTTTTAAATTATGTCAGATTTGAAAGTCTGGTTGGTGCTTGTTGTCATGGTGAAACACTTACAGGACTTCTACCACAGTTGAAAAAGTACAATGGTACAGTTGATAAGGCACATTTACAGAGGAATTTTAGTCCCTCAGGAGGAAAATGTTAATCTTGTTGTCATCCCTGGACCTCCAGTGTCCATCCACTGCTGTTGGCAGACTGTTGTTTTGTTGTTTAGATCAGGTTGTCATCTCTCTGCTGTCAGTTCAGGACGACTGCTTTTGAGGTGTTCGGTCTCCGTCAGTCATGGAATCTACCTCCGCACAGCCTTCCTGTTCTGCTCTGCTGAAGTTAAAAGTTAAAAGGACACAGCACAAAACCTTCATCTGAAATAAAGATGGCAGACGGTGTTCATTTAATCATTTAATTTACAAATTCTCCTCGTTATTTCTGTTTGTTTGGGTTTGTTGCGATACTTGGACTGAGACAAGACAGTATTTTGAATTTGTAACAAATAAATACGGTGTACGTTAGCTGAAGAACCCCCACCCCGCCCCCCACGACCTGTTGGTAGCAAACATTTTACAACACACACTGTTTACTGGTGGGTTCTATTAATGGACTCGTCTCGTTTGCGTGCGTGAAGTGAATAAAGCCGTAGCAGGTGCCTCGTATTGCTCACACTCACTGCACAAAGAGTGCTGCTGTCCCGGCTCTGTGGACAGGACGTCCACAGATGTGGAGCCAGAGCAGATGGCATGTGCGTCTGAGACAGAGGGGGACGATGGAGACAGACGGATAAAGACGCACAGATTAGGAGGGAGACAAGGACATGGCAGAGACACAGGCCAACAGAAAGCTTTTTTGCGAGCGTGGCCATGTGTGTCTGACATTTAGCCGGAGCCAGACTCTCCATTGACTCACTCTGCGTAGCTGCATCATGCCTGCGGGCCACAGAGGACAATGAGCGCCTTCTCCTTTAAGCATCATCAAACGCAGAGATGAAAATGGTCACACGATAGAGCACTCGTCAGAAGTGTAAAAAAAAAAAAAAAAAAAAACGCAAATGTAATAAATGAATATAGCTCTGTGGCGTGCCTTGCCCTGAAGACCAGCCTTTAAACAAATTGGCCTTGTTCACCCTGAACCCGCCCCTACCACCACTTAATATCTGGTGAATAATTTGTCTGGAGAGAATGTGGGATATGTGAAGAGGGGTAATGCATGAAATCAGAAAAAAAAATTGCTCTTTGTACTTTCAGAGTCTTTTTAGATGTGAGTGCATGTGGTGGCAGAACAATGGGACAAAGAGAATATGAGATGAAAGCATTAGAGTGATTTAAATAACTTTGTCAGCGAGTGAAGCCGAGAGATAAAGACACAGAGGAAGAGAGAGAGAGAGAGAGAGAGAGAGAGAGGGAAGGAGGGAGACAAGGAGGGAGGAAGACAGAACAATAACTGTCACCCAGTTAAAGCCCCAGCACAGCTTGTTGGGGATCCAGAGAGAAAGTAATAACCTGCTCAAGTCACAAAGTCACTGCACAGAGCTGTAATCTTTAAAAGTCACTACATGACCTGTCGCGACTCTGCTAACGCTACATAATGTTAATGTCGGCTCTTATTTTGAAGTCCTCTAACGAGCAAGTGTCAGAATCGCAATTTGTACTTCATGTTTGGAAATTTCGGACTCATTTGAATGCTCTTCTGCCGATATCACGTCTATATTGAATTTTAAATGATCACTGTTTACACTGTGTAAACAAGAAACATTTAACCTGTCAAGATTCTTAACATGTAGGCACTAGACACTGGTTCTCCAGTTTAATTGCAGAGTGTGTTTATGTTCAACCAGTCACTGTGTTTACGACTAATTACAAGAAGGGTATGCAGAAAATCTCCCTTCTTATAATGAATTAAAAAATAACATGCCATTTATTTATTTGTTTTATCAGAGGAGCTGCGAGCAATAACTGGACGCTCTGATTCCAGTGTATGTTGTGTATTTCTGTGTACTTGAGTTTGTTGCACTGCTCATCGCACAGCTTTGGGTTTAACCCTAAAACCAAAATCTGCACGATGTTGAAGGAAACAGAGACGAACTCCTGGACACAGAGAACATCCTTCAGCTGAACCAAGAAGTGAACCACTGACCTCCTCGCTGTTGGGCAGTACTGCTAACCACTATGGCGTCATGTGGCCAAAATTCAATATAACTAAATGATTTATCCGAGCGTGGCTACAGTTCTGGTTTGAGTCCAGTCCAGTTGCGGCGTTGCCTTAATGAGCAGACAGATAGTGACGTGGACTGACGTCACACAGGTGACCACAGCGGGCAGATGTGTGGTTGTGATTACAGGAGACACAGAGTTCCCTGCTGCGCTGCACAGGACTGCAGCCACATTACCATATAAACCCCGGTCGTTAGTCTCAGCGACAGCGTCGGCTTAATGTAAAAACAACGAGATCAGAGCAGCACAGGCATCAGCCGGCCGTGTTTACAGACATCTGAGAACAAAACAAGACCAGAACTCCATCACAACTCTGATAATGTGAGTCACCAACACTGTCTCCACTTTAAACAGAAATCTATTGATAGAGAGACTGATTAAATATGGAATTTCAGTCCAATTTGTCTTCAAACGGCCTAAAAGAGCTCATTATGTGGGCTCTGCTCCGACTTGACTATTAGAAGGAGACGTTAGTCATGCCTGCTTATCTCACAACCTTACGAGCTCGGGATTAACAGATCAAAGGCCGACTGAGGTTTAATATTATAGAAAAACGTAAGCTCCTTTTTCAGATGCGCTTTAAACTGTTCCTTTTATCTGTTCTCAGTGCTGAGATCAAAATGCTGACAATTTATATTAATTTCATCTACTGTCCAATGTGAAATGTATGTCCACACCTCTCAGATCCTGCGTGAGGCAGAGCGTTGAGAGGGCGCTGATCTATTTCAAAGTAGACCCTTTAAGTCAATTCCCTGTTGATTACAAAGCCTGCACCACTGACAGAAATAAACATGGGGCTAATTTTGAAGAGAACTTTGAAGTAGACAGAGCTGAGAGGCCAAGGCCAGACAGCAGCGTCTGACTTATTGAAAATATTCTGTAACCACTCAATTATACACTGGAAGGTTCAGGGATGCAAAGACAGTGGCCAAAAAAGAGAAAAATTGGAAACTTTTCAGTGGTCAGCAGCTGTGGACCAGTCAAGCCAGGGCGTCTGTTTCTGCACCACTTCAGAGGAAAGAAGCGCTGCTGTCTGATCATTTCGTGTCCATTATTCCCAGAGGACGGCGTGCCCCACAACAACAGAGGAAACTGGCTGGAAGCAAAGACCCTTCAATCTCATGGTTACGTCAAAGATGTATAAATTATCATTAGAGAACCAACAGCTGTAGTGGTTTCCAGTGTCACTGAATCAGTTTCATACCTAGACACACCCGACCCCTGAGACTAAAGCCTAGCTCATTTTTAGACCGGACTTCAGTCAGCATCCAGACAATGTGTTGCTAATGACCTGACTCCAGGACAGAATCAACAACATCCTCCAATAACATTAAAAAAAAAAACTTTTCACAACATCCTCCAATAACATTAAAAAAATATATATATATTTTCTGTTTTTAAACTGATTTTATCATTTCCAAATGTTTTTCTTCCTGAGAGCCGAGACACATAGACATCAGAGGGGAGACGTCAACAACTCACCACAATCACCACATTAAAAATAACACTTGATATTCAATAACACTATGAGATGTTTGTCTATGACTATTTAGTTTCATTATAAGGAAATACATTCAAACAAATATATATTGTGATATTAGGTATTTCACCACTGCAGGTGTACTCATGTTTGTGAAGAGGAGAAGAAAAAAACAGTGACAAATGTCCCAATAAAAGTGTAATTATGACCAGAGCTGCAGCTACAAAGTAAAGGCTGGTCTTTATGTGTCACAACGCCCATGGGAATAATTCATTACATTTACAACATATTCGGTTGATTTGCTTTGAAGATCTGAACCAAATATAAAATATAACTCCTTAAATGGCTTGACACTCCAAGAAATAATCAAAGGATGATGTAAATCCCCAAACATTCCTCTAGTCTTTTTTTTAAATTCTGGACAGATTTATTTATTTATTTATTTATTTATTTTTGTACATTTCTCACATATGCTTCGAGTTATCTGATTTATGTTAACTGTTTTCAGGGCTTAACAGCCTTGTGAAATTTTAGTCCTTGTCTTTAAATGTGCTGTTGTGATTAATGTTCAAGATATTTTTCAAATCAGTGGAATAGGCAACAGAATTTACAATCCAACCTTGCAAGATTTACAGATGTGAGTGTCTGTAGGATGTGTTTTAACATCAATAAGAAAATGTTGTTTGGTTTTACATTTATACATAGCTCCTAGATAATGGACAATTATTGCTGCTATCCTTCCAACTGTGAACAAAACAAGATTCTGTCCAAATGTACAGCATATCAAACGTTTTGTGTTAAAAGTTTTTGCTATTGTCTTTATGCTAGCAAAGATATTTCTGTCACACATACTTCTATTAAGTTCTCAGAACAGCTCCATCCATGTTTTACTTGGCACTTTGATGAAGCCGTTCTTCTTTTAGATTTGGACCTAAAGTCCTGACAGAACGTGGTGATGAATCTGATAACTTTAAATTGTATGCACGCATCTGAAGGGCACTAAAAATATCTAGTTAAATCCAAATCAACGGAAGAATGTAACATCTATTGCCAAAGACAGTTTGTTTTAGAAACATGAAACAGTTCCGCGTTGGGCCACTAAGTTCTACAGCTGGTAAATGGCCGACACTGTCTTGAGACAAACATCACAAACTGCCTAACAACCTGAGTCATGATGACGTGGACGCACATGTTCTCTCCTCCTTCTGTCCTCGCACATAGCTACGCTTTGACACATCATGATAAGAAGCAGAGTGAGATACATTTGCGATTATCTTCATCTGGTGTCACACACATCTGGTCTCCCTCTGGAGAAGAGACATACCAGAAACAGTCTGCAGACCAGAAGCATGCAAAGACAAGGGGAGCTTTGAGTTTTTATCATGCCGGACATTCAGTTCTCTTCATCCACATACTGTACATTTATCAGCACACATTCTTGGCCAGAGTTCCATAAGGATACGCCTACCCTGTCCCAGCAGAGTTGTTTTTTTTTACCTTGGAGTGATTGTTTGAAAGAAAGTACGAGCACATACTGTATTTCATACAATAAGGTTGATGCCGTGTGGGTGAGAGGAGGAAGAGCAGGGAGACAGGCCTGGCTGCAGAATGTTAGTATGTTGCTGCCTGGGGCCTGAAAAGAGGGGCCCCCAGTTTACGAGTCTTCCCTATGATACTGATGATGAGAGGGAATGGATGGAGGAGGAGGAGGAGGAGGAGGAGGAGGAGGATGACTGTAGGTGGTGGCAGCTAAGACAAACCAAACCTCGAGGATGTCCCTGCAGATCTGCAGGTATGACTTTCATCTGTACTGTCCCAAAAGCCATCAGACAGTTTAGCTGGGAAATGACTGTTAAAATATACATCTGTCTCAGTGCTGCTGCTGGTAGTCGATTGAATATTTAAATCATCAGTCTGGTTGAGCGTTTGATGTCAAGTCCTAATGAGCTCTGTCTCTCGCACTGACAGGCCCGTGGACTGAGCGGCTGTTTACTGTCAGCGATGTAAAAAAAGCTGCCTGCCATTGTTTCGTCACGTGAAGAAAAAAACAGGCAGTGAGACCACTTTGTTAAAATAACTGCATAAAGGGCTCCACGCGACGTGCACTTCAGCAAGTCTATATCACTTTTTTTCAGCAATTATGATGACACTTTTGCCAATGCTGACTTTCTGTCAGAATCAAAGCGCTGCTGTCTCAAATACGAGTCAACGCTAAACCAGCAGGAAGCGCTCCTGTTTTAAGTGCAAATATTCCGTTTATTAGAGGTGAGGGGAGTGCTTCAACTTTGCAGTTACATTCGGATACATTTTAGTTTATGCATGATGGGCTGAAGGTAGGAACATGAATAATTAAACTGTTCAAATGGGCCATGATCTCAATTCAGTCAGACACCTGACAACTCCTCTGCACTGGAAACGCTTTGGTACAAAATAAGCATTTTTACAAAATTATAAATGAAATCTACTGAGCTCTGCAGCAACCACATTAACCCCATACTTTCAAAAGCTTTGTAGGCAAATAAAAACAAACACAAAAAAACCCCCAACTTTTTAGTAGTTTGTTGTTCAGTGCTATAGAATATACGAAATCCTGATTTCTGCTCCTTCAGCAGTGTTCACTTTTTTTTTCTTTTGAAAAAGAAACACTGTCTCCTGCTTTCCAAGTGTCACTTAAAAGGTGACGCACGATTTCTATATTTCCATTAAACAAATTAAGACACCTAAAAAAGTCTCCACAAAGATGTGATTTGTAAACGCTGTGCCATTAAAGAGAAGATACGTTAACAGCACATATTGTAACAGAATAAATCTTGCTCTAAGTCTTGCAACTTTAAAATGCATTCAAACTGCTGACACCGTTGACCTACTTAAATAATCTAACCATGAGATGAAAGGCACACTCAACTACAGTTGGAAAACAAATTACAACCACTGCCCGGTGCTCGGTGTGTTTGAAATGACAAACTGTCACTGAGTATCGGTGTCCTGATACCGATACCAGTATTGGTAAACGTAGTACAAATGAGGCAGGATCTCATGATTTAAGCTCTGGTTAAAGTTAAAAAGCAGATACAGTATGAATTAGTTCTGTGTGTGTTTGTGTTTGTGATGTATATGTTCTGTACAGGAGCGTGTTCGTCTGTTGAGTGTCCACACTTGTCTTAAATGCTGAGATCCAGCATGTTAACACCCCGCTGTGCTGCTGTCTTACACACTACAAGTTCTTTGACCCGTGTCAACGTGGATCTTGTAAATCTTTTAAACCTGCCATTTTTTAACAGAAGCTGTCATCGGGGGGGCTGCTGTCGTCCCTCCGTCTTCACGGTGAGCTCACCTCAGCTGCTCAGCTCCTGGAGGAAATGCATAAAAACACATCATATCAGGGCTCGGCAATAAAATGTTGACAGCCTGTGGTTACAAACATGCTGTGAAGGTAAAACATCACGATCCATTACAGTCTTCTTCTGTGATCAATAACAGAAGAAATATGATATCCTATCGTTAGCTTACCAGCTTTATTACCATGGTTCTAACACTGTAGGGGGGCGGGGGATGAGGGGTGGCCGTGATAGGCCTCCAATGGAGAATGGCACGCTGGACAGAAATGTGCCGCTGCTGTAATGCTTGAATGATAAACAGGCCTCCAGTCACTAGTTGGCAGCAACTCACACAGTGGTTTGAACAGACATATTATCAGGTTGTCAATAATATTTTAATTCAGGGTGGGCATGAAAAAAAATCCTTTCCCCTAGGGGGCATGACATTAAATAACCAAGAACCACTGCCATAAATAGAGCATAATGGGAATTCTGTGGGAAAAATTCCAATCCTGTTTAAAGCAAATAACACAGTAAACCAATGTAGGTGACGAACACCAGCATCTACTGCCACCATGACGTTATTCAACTGTTGACTGTTTAGGCTTTCGAGCAGAACCTTATTTTGAAACCCGATGCTAACATCAATGTTCTATACACGGTCTGTGGAGGAGCAGCGTTAACACCAAAGGAGGTCTGAGGAAACCTAAACAGGCTCCATGATCATCTGCAGCTTCCACGCAGCTGCTGTCATGAACCCAGCAGCCCTGTTACAAACCCGACTCCTCTCATCTCCTTTATACATGTGCCTGGATGCAGCACATGTGACTTGCTTTTCAAAGGGAGAAGGAAACGGTCCCTGGAGGAGAACTTCGTCCCAACTCCCGGTAGGATCCTCCCTCTCTGTGGGCACCCCCTGGGCAAAAGAGAAGATTAAAACAAACAGGACTTTAATCAGCGGGCTCCGCTCGCTCTGCTCAGCTGCCGACAGAAGGAGCCCTCTCCAGGAAGGCTGCCTGAAATCAAAGCTTCCTGCTCGCCACTTGCTGCTTCGCCGATCCGTATCACAAAAACAAAACCAGCAGAAACAATTATTTATTCCTTTTGATGTAGGTTTTGAAGTTACCCCACCTCTTCCACTGTGCCCCCCTTTCCTCGTCCCTCCTCTTCCTCACCCAGCCCCTCCAGCTTTCTTTATCTTACTCCCAAGGAAACAGGGTCATGCCAACTTCTTCTTAAGGAAGGCGTCTTTGAAGGAGCAGCAGCTCCTTTTCCTTATTTTACACCAGGCAAATGTCACTGGCATTCAGTAAAGTTCACAGGTTTATTTCATTCAGCCTGCTAGACCCCCCCCCCCCCCAAATGGGTCAAGACTTTCCCAGCTGTGGTCTATTCCAAGAAAAATGTAAAACTACAGTTATATACAGTGTGTAGATATATTCAAAGATATATTGTTTATAAAATAAACAAATAAAAACAAGTGTATGTGTTTTTTGTCATATTTAGGAAAGTTGATTTACTAAATAATAGTCTGTCATGACTAATCCATAGCTAGCCTGTGATTAATCAGATTTTAGCAGCCTTAATCAAAACCTTTGGTAAAAGACCATTTCCAGTTGAACCGTTATTAACCTCCCGGTGTCAGTGTGTAGTGTGGGGTTCAGAGCTCTGCTCACAGATGCTGTGCTTGACTTTTTCGTTTTTTTCGAGAGAACGAGGTTCGGACCTGAAAAAGAGCTGAACTGCTGTCAGTGTCACGGATCGCTGTTAACCTTTTCCTTGAATCGGAGGTGTACTGTACTAGTTGACAACAATCTCTCACCAGGACTGAACTGTGTGGGAGCTGCCGCTCAGTTTAACACGCCACAGCATCTGTTAAAGCTGTAGGTCTGCAGGCTGCGCCGATGGCTTGGCAGATCCAGAGCTGTTTAAATTCACAGATGGTTATCACATTTTCATCGTTTGTGAAAACATATCATCTCCTAATTTCATTTAATTTGAATGGGAGTTCCACATATTTCCATCTTTATCATCTGCCAAGTCAAAGTTTGACTGGTCACATGTTATATCATTTAAAGACACGCCAGCAATAGTCTGGGTGTAGAACGTGGATGTTGTTACTCAGGCTGGGTGGCTCCCTCTCACATTTTCACCACTTTTAAGGGTTCCCAAGACTGTTGGTGAAAGAGTGACTGAACAGTTAACTGTGTTTATATCACATTGTTAATTGTACTCCACTGCAGTGGATGATCGCTGCGCACACGGTGACATAGAAACTCTAGAAAATCTTTAAGTGAGGAGTATCATATGTGTGTGTGTGTGTGTGTTTTGACTGCAGTGATGACAAGAAGCAGAACAGCTTGTAGCTATTTGTACTCCCTCTGGGGTAAATAGCTACACTGAGCTTGGACCAGCTCCTGTTCCTCACTTATCTCGGTTTGGTCACAGATAAATTCCGTCAAACTACTTCACCACTGCTTTCACCGCGTCCTGAAAGCTATGAATTCAAAACAGTTCACAAAGGAGACTAATCATCAACTTTTATGAACATAAAATGTTTGTTCTTTTATACAAAATCGTAAGTAATGTTTTACTTACTGATCTTTAAATAGAGATTGTCTGAGAAGGCTGTGGCAGACACAAGTTCATAATTATAATAAAAGCCAAGGCTGAGCCAACGCCATCATAGATGTACTCACTGTAAAGAGCTCACATGCAAATTACATGGCTGAATGGGGAAAGTGAGCTTGTTAAGCGTGTCATTTTCTTAGTTTATAAGTCTTTAATTTCACCTTTTCTCTGCTCGCTTTCTCTCAGATCAGCCTTTAATTAAACTCCAGTTAATTACACTACTCTTGAGTGACTTTTTGTGTCCCAGCTGGGCATAGGGAGGAGAGGAATCTGGCAGAGCTAAAAGTAAACCAGCAGCTGACACCCAGACATTTAATGCTGCCCAAACTGAAAACCAGAGCTTTATGACTGCATCCTTCATCTGCAGACAGTTGGAGCTGGTGCAAGTGTAAAGTATGAGATCGGAGAAGATTACCTCTACACTGAGTCAACCTGACGGCTGAAACGTTTCTCTTTTTAATGTTATTTGGGTGTGTGGTATTTTGACAACTTAGAAAAAAAAAACAGAGAGAAATGACTAATAAGTAGTCAAGTTAGGTGTCTGAAAAGCAATAATAATACAATTAGATATTCACAGAATATCTACAGTGGAAAATACATATTAAAACATTTGTCCTCTCTATGGCCTGAATCTTTGGTTCTGTTTTTTTAGTATCAAAAAACGACCAGTATGACCAACACTGATATTCAGGTCTGGTCTGTTCAGCTCAGCACAAGTTTACAAAGACATATATAAAATTATATATATTTACATATAAGAATTTATATATAACTAAATCACTTTATTATGAGCCTGTTTGCATTGTTCATTTACAATATAATGTCAGCTAAGAATATATAAATACTACATGACTCACCTAGTCCTAATTGATACTTCCCTGAGTACCACCAGGGGTGGTAGTTATACCATAGTTTGAGAACCACTGCCATAAAAATACACTTTGTTTTAATCAATTCGGGCCAATGGTTAGGTCTAGCTTAAGGTTAGTTAAAAGTCTGACATGAAGTGTCTTCGTCGTATCGTCCACAAATGTCCCTCAACAGAGGCTAATGCCAGGAAACGTCAAACATTTTTCATCAGTTTTGTAGCATTTATCTGATCTCGACCAACGCTAACATTTAATTCTTGGCTCATAAGCTGAAAATGCTATAAAAATTGAATGATTGATTTAATAAATTGAATGATTTATTAAAAGCAATTATTTGACTACATAAGATTAAGTAATTAGAACTCAAGTATCCCATATAACACACTGAACAATGGCTTCATGACTCTTAATAGTAAATCCATGCCATGTTCTTGCACGTATATTGCAACATAAGAGCTGATTGCATTCATATTCATCCATAATTAGGCTGTTACATTCTGTGATTTCCTCTTTCTAGCATCTTCAACATATCTCGGCAGCACATCTGTCTGTGACATGGTTTTAAACAAAGAAATGAAGGATAATAGAGGCTGTGATTATTCCCTGGAAATAAGACTCATCACCGGCTTTGACAGGACTTTACAGCTCAGTGACTTGTCAGAAGACGTGTTGAAATGGAGATCAGCCCGGTTGCTGTGGGACCACATAACAAATCCCTCAGCGCTGGAACTCAGTGTGGGTCTGCAGACTGAAGCTGATCCGTGTTCGCTCCACTGAACCAGTCCATACAGTGAAACTCACACAGCAGACATGTGAGTGCCAGTGGGAGCTGTTAGCTGTCCTCTCATCACACAATGCTAGGCATGTGGAACATTATAGGATAGCAGTAATGAGGTGTTGTTACTCTTTCATTCACAGACACAAAACTACCTTTTCTTAAAGACTACGATTACGTTTTAAGGTATACCATTGTTCCCCGTGGAGAGTAAGAATCTATTTTGCTTTTGATACAGTTACGCCAGGTGTAAGTGTTACCTAAAAGGAGATTTGAACTCACAGTGGCCTGTTATGTCACTAAAAAGAGAGAACTGATTAGTCCAAATGAAGGGATTCGGCTCCTTCCTGAGCGATAATTGAATTCAGCAATGTGTGACACAAAACCCAACTTCCTCTGATTAATGCTGTGGCTGACAGCGAGCGTCAGGCCTGACTGGCACATCAAAGCAGCCGTGCACAGGAAACTGGTGACATTTCCAACTAAAAAAAGGAAGAAAAAAACACAATCCTTATTCTTACTTCATCACTTACTTTACCCCATACGTAGTGTTGACCATTTAGCCTGAATTGAGTCACACTCACTGGGGGACAAGAGCTTTGAAAATAACTCTGTATCTGTGTGTGCTTGTTTTTCAGCAGACACAAAAGGACTGACGCGTCCATTTATCTGTGGACTCTTTTAAAAGAAAATGGAAAGGCAGAGCTGAAAAAAAGCCATTTGTACCTGATGTTTTCTCTCTCTTTTTTTCATGGGGAACTGTCTGTCCCTTTATATGCCTTTCATTAACGCCTTAGCCGCCCTCTTGGGGGTGGGAGGGTTCAGCGAGACAGTCACTCTCTCCCAGACTCTGATGTTTCTGCAGATTACAGAGGGCCTTTGAAGCCGCCGCACACTCCTCATCGCCTGGACCTCAGACATGCCCATGCCATCTGTCAGATTGATGGTAAAGTAGCAGAATGGGGCCCAGACTCCCTCTGTTGATCCACACTTTTGTCTTTTATGTGTCACATTTGGATGTCAACCCACACCTTTGTAATCTGCCGCCGAGACCCGCCTGAAAGACTGTCTTTCGCAACACAGACACACAAACACACAGGCACACATACACCCACTGACAAAAAAGAATAATGGTCCTCCGTAATTACTTTTACCTGTGGGCATCAGGCTCTAAATGAGACAATTATCATCACACCCTCACAGTGATGTCTGGTTTCCTCCCACTTTTTTGAGGCTCTGGAAATCACTGTCATGTGGTTCTTTTCATGCCCGACCAGTGGGAAGGATGTGATTGTTCACTGGCTTTTAGGAGTTGGTGAAGTTTGTGTGAACAATGCTGCGGAGCAACCGACCAATAACGGCTTACTTTAGCACAAAGTTTTCCCTCACAAAAAGACCTTTTTTTTCTTTTGACAGTTTCCTGCAACGAGTTTCAACGTGACAAACGAAAACGTTTTGTTTTCTTATTTAAGCCCTTCATCTCCATAAATGATGCCCACTAATCAGGTGCTGTCATTTTAAAATACAAATTCTGCTCTCTGTGATAAAGTGAACAATGATGACATGATGATTTAACAAAAATAAAGCTTGAATTTGAATTTACAATATACATAAAGCAGAAGATGTCGATAACATCTTGGCTATATTACGTAGTAAATCACACATCAGCCCCACTCTCTGGTCTAGAAGGTCAGTCACTGGTGTATTTTGAAAAACACCATCAGTGTATAAAACAATTTCCGCCTGTTAAACCGTTGTTCTAATTATCATGCTGATTCATAAAGTACAAATGATGTCTAGATCCTGTAAAACCATCAGTCTTGGCTACAATATCCCACCAGTGTGTAGTCACTAGGAAAACGCTTTATAGAAGCCAAATAAAGCTGAGCTTCAACAGGGTTTAATACACTCTCTGTCATGGACAGAGCAGCGCTATAGGAAGACTTGTTTGGTTCCCTTAACTTACTGTACACAAAGTAAACAATTTATAAATAGCTACAGGCTAACACAAGGTGATGGCTCGTACTTCATCTTTCTGTTGTGAACTACTTCATTTATGTGGTCCCGGATTTAACAGTGTCTTCAGTAGAAGAAATGTTCCCTGATAAACCTATGAGGAAGAATGAGATTACAGGCAGCGTGTTACAGCCTCAAACAGCGCCACTTCCTGTGCTGAGATGATAAACTCTCATTGAGTTTGCAGAGACCATTTCCCAGTGGCTGTCTTTCTTCCAGTTTATGTGAACTTTTCAAAAAACTGAGGATCTGACAGAAGATCGTCACCAGGCTGCAGGCTTTGAACACATCTCCCTTGTGTGTTTTCCCCACCCCAGGACCGCTGTCTTCAGAGGCTCGGGGAGAATAAAGTCTCAGATCCACAGAAAATCAGCAGTCGACCCCCTTTTTCTCCAGCTCTACCAACCACCTGGCTTGTCCTGTCACACACACTCACAGATGCACTGGCAAACATATGATGCATATAAGAATTCTGGGATTAATACATGCACCCACAAACACCCCTGTGGAGTCAAACATCAGATTTTCTCCAACCCCCCTAAAAAGATCATCTATCATTATATTACCGTCTCCTGAACGGAATAATGCATTACTTTCCATAAAGGAGAGGTTGACGTCAAACTACACACATATTACACAAACCGGATTCATTATACAACACAGTATTTGAGTCGTTATAACAACACCTATAGCTAACATTTGGACATGGTAGAGATTTCAAGGAGATTTCATTACAAAATGTGTGGTCACTGAGATGCAACATTGGTGAAAACAGAACACTTTTGAAGAAAAAACGGCTTACTTTAGCACAAAGTTTTCCCTCACAAAAAGAGCTTTTTTTTCTTTTGACAGTTTCCTGCAACGAGTTTCAACGTGACAAATGCCCCTCACCTCCATACATGATGCCCACTAATCAGGCAATTTTCCTTCACCAAGGGTCGACACAGTGGGAGTCTAATATAAAATTGGACACTTTGAGACTGTAGGCCATGGTCACCATGATACAATGTCCCCATTAGTAGTGAGGACTAACTTTAATCATTAGAGTTACCTTTACTTCTCCTAGGTGAGCGTTCTACCACTGCACCTTTGCAGTCCTGTAGGGATTGGTCCAGATTCTATGGAACAGGGTTTTCATTATTAGAGGAAAAAACTATAACAATGCTTACCGATATCACATAATTATGCCAATATCGGCCAATAACATCGGTTGGCCAATTGGATATCCCTACTCCTGATGATTTTTAACAAATTGATGGCCTTAATAATCCATCCAAGCCTAAGTTTTTTTGTTTGTTTTTTTCAACCAAACCATGTTACTAACATTTCTTGACTGTGAACAGTAGTAGATCTCAATTGTCTGTCTCACTCTCTAAACAACACACACTGCCTTCAGAGCTGCTTCAAGTCAGACCATGTGTAACGCAGATACATGGTTCAAACCCTATTCAACATGTCTGTTTTTCGGCATGTGGCGCTTTGGCCCAGAGGCAATGTCTCTGTCATTGGCCTGGAACCCCAGGGTTCACCTCCTGGGCAAGTTCAAATCTCGGTTAGGGCGGTTGGTCCCTTCCAGTGGACTCACCACCTGCAGGAAGGTTTAGGGCGGTTGGTACGGTGCAGTGTGACCTGGGTGGCGACTGCTGCCCCTGCGACCCGGTAACGGATAAGCGGATGAAAATGGATGGATGGATGGATGGATGTTTTTCTGCATGTGTGTCGAGATCAGACCAGCCCAGTTCACCCGGTCCACAGAGTGAGAAGTGGTTTCCCATGGTTCTGCTGGGATTCTACTTTTATGTGGAAATGCTCTCTGGGCTGTTTTAGGCCTTTTGTTGTGACATACTATAATGAATTTCACGACATCTGCCATTTGTTAGGTCTGTTTGGTGTAAGTGATCTTTTAATCCACTCACTTCCAACGTGCGTGCAGCTCCACAGCTGGAAGGTAGCAGATGGATCCCATGGCCTCTGTGGGGCTGCAGCCGCCTCTGAGGCTGGAAGTGAGATGTCCTCTCCTGGGGCTCCTCCACACCTTTGACCACCGCTCTTTGCTGCCTGTAATCGAGACTTTTTTTGTATAATCACAGATATGGATCTTCACATTCTTAAAAGAAAGCAACTACTAGATGTTTACTTTAGTTGAACCAGTCAGTTACAAAAAAAGGAGTGATAGTTTATTCAAACCTCCTCTATCAGTCCAACACAAGGCCACATTCAAACACACCATTCACATTCATCCTCAGGTCAATGTAGAGCGAACAATTAACCTAAACCTGCATGTTTTTAGACTTGAAGAGACGGTGAAGAAACTACAGTACCTATAAACCTCCCCCAAAATACACAGGAAGAATAGGCTATTTATTTTCAAGATTATATTTAATTACATAAATGCTGTGGTAGGAACTCTGCCGCCACAAAGGCATTAGGTTGGGAGATTGTGTCAGGAAGGTCATCTATTGCAGTGTTTCCCAACCATTTTTGTGCCACAGCACATGTACAGTATATCATCAGGAAAAATCCCACGGCATACCACCAAATAAAAACCTCACAAAAAGTATACTGTATGTATTGAAATATAATAATATTCTGGTTAAAATTTACTAAAAATGACACAAGGATCTCAACAGCTTTGATTTTTTTTTTTTAGTTTTCATAGCTGTCTGCTGCCACATAACAAAGAGTATTTCATTGTTCTGCCTGTCATGCATTGACGATCAAAGAATAGTTATTTGCAATAAATAAATAATAGTTTTCAGAGCAATTAATTGAAATTTGATCATTTTCCACGGCATACTTAATAATATCTTACGGCACACTAATGTGGCACGGCACAGTGTGGGAACTGGGAATCACTGATCTAATGCAAAAGTCTGCCAAATTATTATCACCTTTTACCATTGATTCTTACATCAAAAGCATTAAAAATATTTTTCTTGGAAACTTTTATGAATTATTGACACCAACAATTACAAATCCACTTTTAAAGAATAATCACACAGACAGAGACTGTGTTTTCTACTGTAATACATACTCTGTTTGTTATTAACCAGTAGAAACAGGTCAGACATTCCTTCCTTCTCTCTATTGGTTTTAGTATGGAAACACTTCCACCTGCTGAATAGTCTTGTGTGTGGCCTGTAAACTGCAGGACACATGGCAGAGAGAACGGTGTCTTATGGTGATAACATTCCTAGAAAACAGTTTCTCTGATAAAAACCATGATATTGTGAAGAACTCAAAGTCATATGACCTTTGATTCGATCCTGTCGCTGCATTTTTTCCTGTAAATCTAAACAACACTGTAAAGCTGTTCTTTCCTGAGGGACAGCCAGAGTTTCACTGTTTTATATCAGTGTGAATGTTAAACTGTTGGACCAGAGTGACTGGGTCCATAAACAAGTGGAAAGTTCTCCACTGTTAAGGCTGCAATAGCCCTGAGGCTTCGTGATCTTCTTCCAGTTAGTCCACCTGTTAAACTGTTTAGCATCTGGGATAGCACTCAGTGGTAATTTGGTATGAAAAGTGTAAATTTGTAATAAGAAAGGAGAAATTCCTCAATGTTTAACATTTCCTTAATTCAAGTCTCATTGAATAACTGAAGGAAAACAGTTCTGTGTCTTTTCCATCTTTCAAATGTGTATGTCAAATATATTTAAATAAATACATAAAAAGATGCAGTAACAATAAACGCGAGTTTTGGTCACATGGGGCATGTTTCAAACACAGCTGTTAAAAACATTGGGGACTGTAAAATACCATGCTATGAATTCAGTCTCCACCTGTCTCATCATCAGGTACTGTCTTCACCTTGTCCCATGTGCCTGTCTACTGATGATGAACTAACAGATGGCGTTTTTTGACTGTATTTAAAAAAAGATGCTTACTGGAGCTAAGAATAGAAATATGACTGAGAAAAGAGAGAAAAGAATACAGTGCAGTAGTGGGTGGAGCAACAGCCAATCCCAGCAGTCAACAGGTGAAGGCGTGGCACAACTAAGAAGATCAGCAGTCCATACAGGACCACATACAGAGACAAACAATCATTCACACTCACATTTAAACCCTTTAAACCTAAAAAATGGAACCACTGAACAGGCAAGCTTCTTGCTGAAAAAAAAAACACACAACAGTTACAGTGCAAAAAAGTCAGCAAAGGTGACACCAGGAATAATTAAAACCTAGAAATAAACCCAAAAGTTTGACAAATTAAATACTGAGTTGAATGAGAAAGACAACATACAAATATAATTTATACACTAAAACCCTGAAGTAAAACTGCCATGTAGAACGTGATGAGTTGTCAATGTCTTATAATAAAATCATTAGAACCACAGAATAAACTGTTAGTCTTGTAATGCCTCCCTCTGGTGAATAGATATACTGACATCACGCTAAGACACCGCCACTCCGAGAGGAGGCACTGTTTGTTGAGGGAGCCCTTTCCTCTGAATCGCTTCCGCGACCACCGAGATCAGACCGTTACCGGTCATTTTATCATAAATGCAAACAATGGGCAAGAAGCATAAAAAACACAAGTCCGAAAAACATGGATATGAAGGTATTTTATTTCACACACTTTGTTTTATTGATACGAGTATTTGCCTGCTCGTTGTTTTGGTAATGTTGAAAAAATAGTTTTTGTTTTGCGCTTTTTGTAGCTGTAATGGCTTAGTTAGCATATGCAGTGCTAAGCTAACTATAGCGTTGCTTGATTCGAGGGCTTCTGTCAGTGCTCAAACTACTGAGCCTTACTACTATGGTCTTTAATTTACAGAAGCTTCTGCTATATGGTTTTACGGTTATGAGCAGTGAACGGATTCTGCCTCCAGGAACCGTCAGTGGTTTTTGTTTCTCTGCGGTTAGACTAATAACTCTTCCTTCAGACTTAATTTTAGTTGTTGTTGTTGTTGATGAAGAACTACTTGTGATGAGAAACATTAGCAACATTTGTAAAGCTAAGATATCAACATATATATATATATATATATATATATATATATATATAACTCAACATCACCACAACAGAATTGGGTCATATCTGCATAAATTAGGTGATCGTTTGCCGTTTACTTACCAGTATTGGGATCAAAATTGAAATAAAAACATTTTAAAAATATTAGTATAGGACTTCATTGATTAACCCTTCAAGTGATGTTTGCAGAGAGGCCACTAAAGCTAGTGCTAAAAGTGTCTGGAAACGAAGTGACTACCGGAAGCTCAAGTCTGGATACGTTTTACGACGAGCAGTCGACAGACCACGACAAACCTAAAGACAAGAAAAAGAAAAAGAAGAAAGATAAAGAAAGGAGCTTTGGCTCACCTGAGGACGACAAGGGAAAGAAGAAGGTAAGACCGCTGCAGATGATGTCAGTGGAGGAATGGAGGCATTCTGGGTAATTTACTTTTTTTCCCCAAAAAGTATGAGTTGTTTTCTGGTATTTTAGATGACAAAAAAAAAGAAAGGACACGATGGAGATGGAGAGGACGACAGAGAACAATGCAGAACTCCCATCCGCTCGGAGCTGGATAAACTGGAGGGTTCGTTTTAACCTTTGGAGACAGGAGTTTAATGTATGATGCCAACATTGTTTCTTACATTTTTCTCACCAATATACATTTCTATTTAGCAGAGAAAGAGCAGACTCCCCTGCAGGAAGCTCTGTACCAGCTCATCAGGCAGCTCCAAAGGTATGTTGGTCATAATATATTAATATTAGAATTAATCAGTTTAATTTTTTATTAGATTAATCACAGCTTAGCTGTCAAGTAATCATGTTTTATTAATAATCAAGGTGAAATGAGGTAAAAATTCCTCAATGATAGTTTTTTTCTGTATATTACTGAAACAAAGATGTGTGTTTTACACCTGCTTTAATTTGTGACTAATCCAAATGGAAATTATAATATGGAAAAATGTGAAGAAAACTTTCACAAAAGCACTGATTAATAGTTGTATATATTGTTGTGTATAGTAATTACTGACCATGTCCTTTTTTTTTATAGGAAAGACCCAAGTGCATTCTTCTCATTTCCTGTGACAGACCTCATCGCTCCAGGCTATTCCTCAATTATCAAGCGTCCAATGGACTTCAGTACAATGAAGGACAAAGTAAAGAAAGAGTTCTACCAGTCATTGGATGAACTCAAGGTATTTTAGCTGCATTTCTGTTGTATTGTGAGTTAAAAGTTTATTGAAATAACCATTAAACTATGTGCTTTAGTTTTCTAATAATAAATACTGTATCTCTTTTCAAGTCTTTTCACATTTAGTGTTATGTATTTTTTCCTGCAGGTGGATTTTAGGATAATGTGTGAAAACGCCATGATTTACAACAAACCGGAGACTATTTACCACAAAGCTGCACGCAAACTGTTGCACTCTGGAATGAAAATTCTGAGCCAGGTATTCAAAAAAAATTAATTCTACCTGTAAGGTCATTAAAACTTTTTATTTATTGTCAACAAATACAAAGTTTACCAGGGTGAAGTAATTTGGTGCTTTAGGTGCACTAAATCGTTAAATATAAATAGTAATTGTTGAAGAGTAGGACATTCAGACTCCATTCAGTCATGGGCAGTGTAGGCCATACACATTTTCAAAAAGACATCTACAGCTTAACCAGTTTTGCACCTTTACTGGAAGACAAATATTTCAGCTGATGTTTAGTTGTATATTTGCTGTTTTTGCCACAGTCTTTTAACTTTTAACTGACAATTTCCCACTTTTCTGATAGCAAACTTGCACCGACATTAATGCAGCACATGGGGGCAGCAGATACCCTTAAATTGTTCCTCGATATTTTCTTGAACTCCGTTTACGTATTAAAGACCAATTTTACTTTTCTTGATCTATTTTTCTTTACATACATCAGAATTTTTTTTTTATAAAAATGTTATTTTTACAGGAGAGACTCGAGAGTCTGAAGCAGAGCATCTCTTTTATGTCTGGACTGGATCTGTCTACTGACCCACCAGGGAAGTCTGGAGAGCAAAGAAGAAGCAGTCTGGACCAGAAGAGTGAGGGACTCATCAAACTAGACACCAGCTCAGAGACACCGAGTACATCCAGGTCATTTTACCTAATGACTTCCTTTCTGACATTCATGTTTGAGTGCTGTTTGTCACCTTCTTCCGTTTTCTGTGTTTCTTCTTAGTACATGCTGTTGACTCTCCTTTCACGCAGCTCAGTCTAGTCTTTGATTTTGATTTCTCTGACGTTAGTTGAGGTTGGCTTCAGTCCCATCAGTCTTCACCCTTTAAAATCATTTTTATTCACAGTCACAGAAGTCTTTATTGTGACCTATAAAAGTTCTTTCAAAGCTTCTCAGACACATCTATTGAGAAGCCAAACTAATTTGTATCTGATTAGACCAGAGATTTCTTCTTTTAAAAAGTCTCAGGTCATCACAAGAAAATGGTTATTACTAGTATTAATAGCTTAGAGTTTGTTGGTGACAACTGTAGATTTATGTCAACTAGGTTCCCACTTCTTTATCACACAGTTTCACGTTCTACTTTGACAATAACGTCATTTGGTTTTCCACTGTGAGGCTGGAGATGCAGAATGAGTGGAATGCCTTAGAGCATGCTGGGTCTTGTTTCCTCTCATGGTTGTGCATCTGTTTAGTCAGTGTGATGTTGCTGGTGCTGTAATAGAACCTGATGATTAAAATCATGTGTGTGTTGTGACTCACTGTTGAACCGGGAGCAGACAAACAAACATCTTCACTCTGCTGTTTGTCTTTTCAGCACCTTGCTGTCGTCACTGTCCCACAAACACGGAGCATTTGAAATGTTGATGAAAAGAATGAAATGTTCACATTAGATTGTTCCAAACAATTCTCTCTACAGAACTTTATTGCATTCATGTAAAAAAAAAAAAAGGTGGAAAACAATTTTTCAAGGCCAGAGTGTCTCTTTTACTGACTTCAACTTGGTTTGGTCTCCAGACAGGACAAAGACTCCAAGGACGAAGCGTCAAAGGCAGAGAAGGAGCTGGAGGATATCCGGAAGGTCATCAAGGACTCTGGAGGAAAGCTGTCAAACAGACTCCTGCAGGATGAAGTGAGGGAGCAGGAAAACACTAGAGATAAAGATACTGCTTTATTAGTATTTGACACAGCTTCAGTTTATTTGAAATGTTTAACTAATGGCATCATTCGTCACTGTGTACAGACTGATTCTAAATGTTGTTTTTATCATTTGACTTTAATGACATTTAATTTTTATCTAGCTGGGATTTACGAGGCAAAAGTCTGACGGCTCCACTACTTTGGCAATTCTCAACCCAGCTGAGCTGTCAGCAGGAGGTGAGTCCAGCCAAAAAAATAAGCTTTAAGGCTTTAAACATTTATTATTTAAAATGAACTGGAGGTGTAAACTGTTTTATAGCCAGTATTAATGTCTTCTTCCAGATGTTGGCTACTGTCCTGTGAAGCTGGGAATGATGTCCACTCGGCTACAGACTGGTGTGAACTCTCTGCAGATCTTTAGAGAGGACAAGAGGAACAGAATCACTCCAGGTTCTCTACACCGATGGCATCACTTGTGAATACTTCACACAGTGCGTTCACTGGTAACCATCTCTCTTCTGTGTGTGAAACACTTTTACAGTGTCCTACATGAACTACGGGCCGTTCACCTCCTACGCCCCCACTTACGACTCCAGCTTCTCCAACATCAGCAAAGATGAGTCCGACCTCGTCTACTCCTTTTACGGAGAAGAGTCCAGCCTGCAGGGATCAGACAGGTCTGTACAGTGTGTCCACCAATGATCACAGCTCTGTATTGTTCAGACATTCCTGGGTTACAGTGTCCTCACTGGGGAGGAGGTTGGTTGCTTTAGTTCATACGTAGGCCTCAACTCTATGGCCATGACTGTGGTCCAAACTAGGACCTTTTTTAATAAGGTGAGAGTCGTCGTGGATGAGAGTCAGGTCTGTGACAACCTATTGACACAAAGTCAGACAATTTAGTCATGTTGTTGCCTCATTGCATATAGATAAGCATCTTATAACAGGAGTGGTGGAAGTTATTTTTTTATAATTATTCTTACTTAATTCTTAGATTAGTTAGTCATAAAATATCAGATTGTAGATTTTATATATACAGTATATGACATTTTGCAATTGAGACTGTAAAAATGAAACTTTAAGGAAGTAAACAAACATAATAAAGTAGTTTTTTTTCTACTTTTACATAAACATGGGCTTTATTTATGTTTCCTAAATATTAGTCTAGGCTGGAGTTTGAGTTAAAAAGTGACTGCTGGCAGAGGTGTGTGTGTGTGTGTTGAAAAAGTTAAACGACTCAGTAAAGAAGGCTGTTCATAATCTGTGCTGAACATGTTCTAACTTATGTAAAAGCTTCTTTTTTTTTTTTTTAACCAAAATCTTATTTTTAAGTGTGTGCGTGACTGACTGACAGAAACTGTTGTTGCTCCTTCACTGGCTTTTGTATCTGCTGTGTTTTCCTCTCAGTCTTTTAGTCACAAAGCTGTTGTCAAATGAACATCTGCTCCTCAGAGCGTAGGAGGTTCAGTGTCACCAGTGTTATTATTGACTTCTCATTATTCCTGCTTCTGATTGTTAGCTCTTGTTTGGAGAAGAAAATGTGTCTGTGTGTGTGTCTGCCTGTAACAGCTTGTCGGACTTCCTGGACAAATCTGATGAGTATGTGTACAAAATGGCAGACAATCTTCTGGATGCAATGACAAAAGGAGAGCATTCAAAAACTCTGATGGAGGCGCAGTCGGTAAGAAACTCAACTTTATCTCTGAAGTCATCTTTTTATCTGGGACTCAAAAGATTCATCTGGGGTCAGAGAGAACACTGAGTCTGTTTACTCACAGCTCAGTTAGCAGAGAAGTTCACAAAGTGTAACATACACAGACACAAACTGTAAAAAGCCACTCTAAACTAAAAGCCAGTCTAAACAGCAGACAACAGAGGGTTAAAAAAGCAGCACAAATTTTGTGTGATTAACTCACACTGTCACATACATCATTAGCCAATAGAAACCCATGAATGCTGTACAAATAATGATGCACCAGCAAGTTGGTACTAGTCCTGGTCCTGAAGAATGGAGTTGGTTTTGTCAGTTACTATGACGTGTTAAAGGACTTCCTGAATTCTGATGGTAATTGTGCCTCTGCAGGAGTCAGCATTAACACTGCTGCTCTGCTCCAAGGAACTGCTCTAGAACATTCAAAGTCTGATCCACCAAAACATTCAGCCCTGTGAAAAGCACACAGTTGAACCTGAGACAAAAT
>NW_007585114.1:365324-367511 GCF_000523025.1 Cynoglossus semilaevis | reverse complement strand
AGCAGGCTCAGGATCCAGAAAACCAAGCAGAGAAGAAGTCTGACAGCGAGGTGAGAGATTGAATGAACGTGTGGCTGAGTGTCAGATGAAAACACCTGTTCTGTACATTTTCCCTGCCGTACAGTACAAATGAAAAGAACACCGAGTTCAGGGTGATTGATATCAGCCTGTAGTGTGCAGCACAAACACTGAGCTGCAGACTCTTATCAGGGCTCGATGCTCTGTTTGGAAGAGCATCACCCACCAAGCTATTGTCGCCCATGTCACACGCACACAGCTGCCCGTGCGTGTGGACGCCTGATTTCCTTTAGCCCGTATCGAAGGCTGTTTCTGCAGGCGGCTGCAGCCTGGTCCAGCTGTGTCAACATGGCAGGGGCCTGCCGTCAGCTTTGATCCATCCAAGCATGGAAAGAACATTTCCCTTCAACACACAGCAGTGATGCTCGCTAACGGCCCACCGGTGGCCCATTTACGAGAGGCCCATATTTTCTTTCAGATCCCGCTGGCTGTACAGCTGAATGGCTCCTCAGAGCCTGTGTAGGAAACTGAAGCCCAGATCCCTCCATCAGACACAGAGCTGCCCTCTGTGCTGCCTGTTCCTGGCCTCTCCTCACTTCACTATCACCACCTGCTCTAGCTTTTTATTCTACTGTTTTCTTTGTTTTGCTTGTTTGTTTTTTCCTAGCAGTCCTTGTGTTTTGTTTTTAGTCTGACTCAACATTCCCACTGTCTTTTGCAGGTGACTGACCCTGGACATCACTCCCTGACCTCTACTGAGGCTCTGCAGATGGTCCCTGAACTTTCAGGAGGTAAAACTTCCTCTAATGCAACTAGTTTAGGAAGCTATTAAACAGTTATCAGATAATTTTCAAACATTTACTTGCTAATTTAAATACCCTTTGTAATATTTCTCAGATTTTAGACCAACTGACTTGTTCTGATATCAGTGTTTGTCAAAGTAACATGCTTATATAAAAAAACAATCAATAGTTAATTGTCCTTGAAGCTGTACCAGCTGTGAATCCAGTCAGTTCCACTTCTCATTCTATTCCATGTCCATATTTATAATTTAGCTGCAACTAATGTGAAGCATTTAAAGCTTCTTGAAGCACTTTTTTTTTTTTTTTTTAATCTTCTCATCTTAGAAGCTGGAAAATCAGGACAGTGAGCAACTTTGTGAGACTGTGCAAACCGTGAACACAGAATGTTTAGTCTATGACACCAATGATGCAAACAGAAATTAAATGTTTGTATCAAACATGCAGAGGATATTGTTGATTCATGGACCATGTGTGGTAAAGGTTTAGTTAAGCCCTTTTAACAGCCATGTCTTATCGGAAAATTCTATGACACTCGCAACACAGTCAGAGAAGATCAGGTCTGTTGATATGGGGAAAGAAATCTAAAAACACTACATTCTGTCCTTGTGTCACAGAGGCCCTGAACTTCCAGCACAAACTGGATGAGACGACAAAGCTGTTGCTGAACCTGCAGGAAGCTCAGAGGGAACGTCTGAGCATCAAACAACCTCCAAACATGATCTACCTACTGGCCCCGACAGCCAAGGAGATGGAGCTGTGTAAGAACATCAGTCCTAAAAACAAAGTCTGCAGTATTCCTGTCACTGTGTGTGTAGCTCCCCTTCCTCCTCTCAAGGTGGAGATATGAACCAAACTGGAAGCTCAGTTTGAGTTCAAAACAATGGTAGAACAACATTGTTTTATACTATGTTCCTTAAAAAAGATCTGAAAAGGCATTGAATTTATTCTAATTTTAAACCCTTAATTAGAATTAAAATGTCTGAAATCAGCCCTAAAATTGCTGAGACATAATAAGGACCTTTTCCCCATCATCAGACGAGTCCAGACAGAGACACTGAACCTGTTTTCATTAACGTGATAGTTGAAGAGACAGCATCAGGCTGGGCATCTGAGAGTTATTGCAGCTGTGCTAATGCTAATGCAGGAGCTAACTACAAATGTAACTCATTTACCTCCAGTCTGATGTGAACGATGCTGTTCCTCTTGTCCTCACAGCCGAGAAGGTGACGGGGAATCTGGCCGAGCTGACTGGTCAGGTGGCTCCCTGTGACGTCAGCAGCCTCTACGGCATCAGGAAAGCCATGGGCATCACCATCTGTCCAGAACCTTCAGAACCCTTTATGGACCTGACTACAGGTAACAATGT
>NW_007585114.1:313762-365234 GCF_000523025.1 Cynoglossus semilaevis | reverse complement strand
GGAAGAAAGACTTTGGCTGCACCTGACAATTATTTTCAACATAGATTATTTTGACAAATTAAATGTTAATTAAATGTAAAATATGACAGCAGTTGTAATTGGTAGAAGTCTAAAATATCACATTTGTTTTCAGTGGAGACGGTTGAAGCCATGGACGTCACGTGTCAGGATGCTGCTCCTGCTGTGGCTGTTAAATAAAACCTTCAACCCTTTCATCATTTAGTTTCATCACTTAAGTTTTGTACAAAAGTTGTTGTGTTGTTTTGTTTGTGTTTTTCAATCAATAAACGTTTTATATCCAACCCATAGCTTTGTGGTGAAATGACTAAAGGACAAACAGTAAAACATTTATTACATTCTTTTACTGTACAAAATCCAATTTTACATTTTTTTGTCACATTAAGGTCAATACATTATCATATTTATTATCATTAATATGTAACCACAATTACAGAGAAGATGATGGTCTGAGAAGACAAGGCACATGTGAGTGTGTGATGCAGGGTTGGTCAGGTGACCCTCCTTGAATAGGTGAAGCTCACACACAGGCAGGCAGGCAGCAACAGAGTAAATGGATTTCATATTTCAGCAGAGTACACACAGCAAGTGGATTTGACTTTGTCCTCTTCAAACTGTTTTGTGTCGGAGCTGGAATCTCAGAGAACTTCATGTAAAAGAGTAGTTTAAGAATCAAAGATGCTGAAGATGTAGAAGCTGGAGGATATGCAGCAGAATGAAACTTGACGTTCTTGCAGAATCCAAATGTGCAGCTTGTTTCAGCCACAAACTGTAGCCCCTGCACACCCCATAGTAACAGCAGAGCCCTTCCCTTCTCAAACAGCAAATCCCATGGCTCCAAGAATATGGTCAAAACGGGGTCCATTGTTTTAGTTGTTAAGGGTCCAAAGATGTCCTCCCTATCATCAGTACAGTGTGCATTTCTGTATCTTGTAAACATGCAGTGCAAAAGGAACGGACGAACCCAAGGTTCCAGAGCAGACGGAGTCCAGAGATACAGCCGGCACACTGTGGTGCAGCGGGTTCCTTAGTACTTCCCACTCGGCACAGTCACAGTCACTGCAGCTGCAGCAGCGTTTGCTCCTGTGTCAACACCGGCTCTGCTGCTGCTGCAGGAGTGTGTAAACTATTTGACTCTTGGCCGAGGCTGCGGGGCCTCAGCTCAGACACATTCCCTGCTGCTTGCTCATGTCGGTGCAAACAAAGAAAGTTTTGAGCTCACCTTTCCCTTTGACATTGATAAATCCTCGACACTCACAGGAGTATCCTAGCTTCGTCAGCACGGCTGACGTCTCCTCTGTGACCTGGGGACAGTATTACATCAGAAAAGCCAAAGCCTTTAGTGACTGCTCTCCACCTTAACAGCCAGAACACAATCTTTATACAGCACCAGATATTATTATAAACAGTATACACGTAAAATAGACATGCGCTGTTTAGCAAACCAAAAGTCAGTCAAAAAGGTGGTTACGCCTCTTAAACAGTTCGTTCAATCATACTGCAGGAGCCCAGCTTCTATGCTGTTTCATTGGCTGGTAGTGTCACATGGCCGATGGAATCAGCGACAGTGCGACAACTTGACACAACACTTTGTCGTCATTACAGTAAAATGCAGGGAACGGCAGAATAACTATTTAAGTGTTTCCAGGATTTTTGAGTTTTTTTCCCTCATTTTCCATATGTTTTCTTTAACAGGAAATGTGCTCACTCTCTTTCAAGGTTTTCTAGAACACATGGAAACCCTCTTATTTCAAAAGGAAGTTGAAGTTCCCCTGATGTCTTAGAGCAACTGTCTCTGGTTACTAGCCATGAATTAGATTTGTTATTTAAGTTGATAAAAAAGCAGCTGTTATTGAAACTGGAACTGTTTGGAGATTTTGTCTCTCATTATTCTGATAAAACGTGAATCAGTTTTGGATCAGTCTCAGAAACGTTATCTTTTTAATGTTATATAGAGCCCTAAGTATGTGAGCATTGGTGCAAGTAAGGTCAAACTTCAAAAATCAAGTCCAAATATCAATCTGTGGCTCCACTGTTACTTTGGTCTTTCCCGACATACCTGGATCTTTCCAAGCTCTCCGGTGCTCTCCATTCTGCTGGCCACGTTCACTGTGTTGCCCCAGATGTCGTACTGAGGTTTCCTGGCCCCGATCACTCCAGCTATCACTGGGCCATGATTGATGCCTGTGGAAAAACCACACAGGCCAGTTTACGTCTGTGTTTTTTACGACGGATAATGTCATGAACAAATGCAGGTTTTATAGGAGACAGTTTGAGCAACATTTCCAAAAAACAGATCAGTGAGATAAAATCTTTAGCTGCACAAAGTGAAAAAAAAGTTCAGTTGAGGAAAGCGGTGTGTCATCTGATCAGTTCCACTATTATTCACGGAGCTTTGTCACTACTTCCTGCCACATTCAAGCATTTTTTACAGATAAATGTTTCAGTTCAAGCTAACCTTTAGCTTGTTTTGCTTTACACGACGTTACATCGCGCTACTTTAGGTTTTGTTATATCCTTTTTGCTGCTTTTGGCTAATTTTCCCGTGACATCCTTGGTTTTAATTTTAAGACGTTAAGAACCTTTTAGCTAAACACTATGGTTGCTATTAATTTATTTGTACTTTTATTTTAACAGCTTTGACCATGAAAAAAAAATCAGATTTTACTGCATGACCTTTCACACCCTTTTAAAAAACCTTTTAACGTTAACATTTCTATTGCGTCAACACTAAACCTGTTCAGACATAACTTCTGATAGCGACTGTAATTCTCTCCACCATGAGTCGCTCAGGAATCCGCTGTCTGGGAAACAAGTGTGTAAAAACTGCAGACATAACAACAGACACGAGCCTGACTTTATTCCTCCAATAAAAACCCTGTTTCGTGCTCTCAAATGTTTTCACTTGACTTCCTCCTGAACTGCACAGGAAACCGCAAAGACGAGCTCTGACACACTGCTGTGTTACAGAGGTAGTCGACGGAGCTGCACATCAGAGAGAGCTCCACTCACTCACTCACTCACTCACTCACCCACACGCAGCCTGAAGCTGTTGAAGGAGTGTCTGTTGATGCCGTCCAGTTTACCAATGAGAGCGATGGCAAACTCCACCATGTTCCCAATCTGAGCCGGCTGCTTCTCAATGTCCTGAATCTGTCCAACACAACCACAGTCACAGTCACTGTCCAGTACCACTGTACACACAGATTCCAATTCTCTGTAGCTCGGTCTGTAGCTGTGTCGTCTGTACCTGGTTGTTCTCCTGCACCAGTGTTCCACTCAGCCCAGCAGCAGCCATGTAGGTGCTGCCGATGGTCTTGATCTTCTCCACACCACTGAACTTTGGCTTTGACAGCAGCTGTTGGGGGTGAAAAATAAATTAATAAATGATGTTGGCATTTTTTGATAAAACACAATTTGTTTTTATTGCAGAAAGTTCTGACTTCCTGCGTAGGTTTTGCTTTTTCACATTTTTCAGCAGTAGTCGTTGGTAATTTATTACCAAAAAGGTTAATCAAGTCAACAGCTACACCCGACCACAGTACTGCACCCCCGCCTCTCCTCGCCCCGACACCATCCGTAACAATATTAGTCAGGACATTAAACAAGTTCTGCTTTAAAAACATACAATAATGATGACATTACAGCCAGTAGGTGAACGTTCATCAGAGAGCTGTGTGTGTTAACGTTCACACTGAACTGTTAAAACCCAAGTCATTTAGACCGGAGTGAGTATATACAGTACTGGTGCTGTTCTGAGGAGGCAGCTGGAGAAACCATCTCCCATTCATCATGAGAGCACGATTCATTCATCCATGATCAAAGGTCCCTTCAAACCAATGTGGCTTTATACTTAGATCTGATACTGTATCGACCTGTGGCTCGTTCAAACTTAAACTCTTAGCCAGAGCATGTGGTGAAACGACTCAGGACAAATCTAAAGTCCAGGCCTGTGTGTTCATGAGTCCGCTTGGCGTTTGTTGAAGGGTTGGTGAATAAGAATTAGCAGACAGTGTCTTTGTCCTTGTCTCCCTGACCTCGTCAAAGTCTGCGATGATCTCATTGAGCAGCCTCAGACACTCCAGGCCTTCCTTGTTGATATCACACTCTGTGTAAAACTCCTTGAAGTCTGGCACCGAGGCAAACATCACACACACGCAGTTGTACGACTGGTAATAAAGGTCCTGTTGGTTCAGAGGAGAAGTTCAGATTAATCGTCCATAGAAATGGTCTCAGATTTTTTCTTTTCTTTCACTCACCTTTCTTCTTACCTCATTCTTTTTATGCTCACCCACAAACAAATTAGCCACGTGTGCGGGCAGCACGTTCTCCAGCAGCAGCCGGTTCAGGTTCTCCCTGGTCTCGATCTCATCCTGCTCCGTGTGGTTCTTATACTTTAATAAGAAATCCTGTCGGAAGCAGGACTCATTCTACGAGATCAACAGAAGGGAGTTTCAGTTTAAAGTGAGGACTGAAGAATCCCAACAGTGTGATTTAATGTCTTAAAACTGTAAGATATGATGAGGAGGAGGTCTTCAGAGAACGCAGAGCGTCACTACCTGCTGTGAGATGATCAGCATGGTCACCAGGAAGAGTGTGATGTATATACAGCTCATCAGCTGAGGGTGTTTCACCAGACCTATCCACCTCAGGATGGACTCGTCATCCGTGCTGTAGAACAATGTGGAACACTCATCTCTAGACTCAATGTCAACCTTGAGAACAACGGCGAACGATCTGCCGTGGTGACCAATGACAGAAACATCAGAAAGGAATAGTGCCCCCACCTGCTGCAGTTCCAGCTCATGTTGGCCTGAGAGTAGAGGACGTTTCCATAGATCATGAAGAGCTGGCTCTTGGTGCTGAGGATGAGGATGTAGTAGGTGGTGGAGGCCAGGGTGAGGAAGAGAACCTTGAGCTCGAAGCTCACGCGCAGGAACACTCCACATGCAATTAGTGACAGAATGCAGCAGTACACAGAGTACTGCGGGGAGGGGGGGGGGTATATTAGAAACAGGATCAGACTACTCGGCAGTCAGTGTACACTGTCAGATTTTAGCAGAAGCTTAAGAAAGACTGAAGTAACTGAATCGACTGTTTTTGTTCCTTAAATCTTCAGACACTCCTTTAAACCCATGTCAGATATTTGACTTGACTTGTTGAAACTCACTGGTAAATAAAAGAGACCACCATCCAGTCCCTCATGAGACGAGTTATTTGAGTGACATAGGTCAGAAAAGTCCTTCACAGGAGTCTGGATGAAGCACTGCAGGAAGTGGAAAAGAAAAACAAAGGTCGGACTGACAGTAAACCACTGGACTGTGTTGACAGTTATGTAATACAGATGGACAAGAAATGAAAAAAAAAAGTTTCATACCAGGTTGAACACTGCCAAGATAATAATGACCACTGTAGTTATGGTGGCCAGAGGGAGGCGCACACACGGCCGCTTCACCACAGCCTCTGACACAGCTGGTAGCCACTGGCAACTGGACAGCTTCGCTGGGAAGAGGCGCTGCAGAGAGTACAGAGAGGTGAGGACGTCAGGTATGAGTGGCATGTGTCCACACGTGTGTCTGTCTGTGTGTGTGTGTGTGTGCAAAGGCTATTCCCAGTAAAGGAATGTGTCCAAAAATGTCCCCCAAGGACAGAATGTAAGATGTCAGCACCATAAAGTTGGGGGGTAGAATCCAAGACAAGTTTTTTTTCAGCACTGCAGGATAGACATAGACATAGACACATATACTGTACATGCATATATACATATACACACATACACATATAGACATATATATATGTATACACATACACATATATACATATATATGTGTATATATATATATATATATACACATATATATGTATATATTTGTATATATATATATATATATACACATATATACATATATATGTGTATATATATATATATATATATATATACAAGAAATAAACCAAAAGTCACCAAAATACCCAAACAACCTTTACAAAACCTAACTCACTGACCTGTAATTGACCTGCAAAACAGATGGCCAGAGTCAGCAACAGCACACAGACCAACACTCCGAATGATATTCCCAGCATATTTCGGCTGAAGGACAGTGAAAACACAGTCTGTTATAAAAAAAAAGAATCACTGTCCACCAGCTTTTACTTTCCTCCATTCAAAACAAAAGAACGTGTCCTTACTCCTTTGTGACAAACATCTGCACCACAAAGATGCAGAGAAAGATGCAGGTGGCACAGCCCACATAGTGTCTGAACATGGGCAGATCCAGGGCTCGGTACTGAGGGGAAGAAAAACAGAACAAAGAATTGAATCACTGTAATGGTTTAGGTGTTTGTTTTTAAAATGGTACATTAATGAACAGTGTTATCAAAATCAACAGGTGCCAATTTATTTTGATAGATTGTGCCATGCTCATAATATCCTTACAAGTGCTATGTAACATGAACTAGTTTGGTACAAGACACTACAGTGTGTGTTTAACTAAGTCAGTGTAAAAGACTGGTAAATAAAACCTGATCATTTCTTAAAGCTTCTTAATATCTAATTCAGAATTCCAAGTTTCAAATGTACCTGTTTTTCTAGATCTTTCTTTGGAAACCACAGAGCAAAGCGGACACTTTCCTCTGATTTCGACCACTGCCTGTGAGTGAAGGAGAGAAGGAGAGGAGGCATAGTGGAAGGAAAGGAGGAAGGGATCAAGGAATAAAGAGAATAAGAACAATAAGACTAAAAATATGACACTGCTAAAGACGCCTACAGGTCAAGGACTCTGGGAACCGTTGGTGACAGGTGAATTGTTGCTGAAGTGCAACCTTCACTCTGAAAATGCAACCTACTTGCTGCCGAGCTCATCAATGGTCGTGGTCATCTCGTTGTGCAGGTCTTCGTCGAACTTACTCTTCTGGGATTTGTTCCTGCAGCAAAAACAAAAAAAAACCCAAATGATCAGGGCACAGTCACGGTAACAGGAAGGCCGACTAGAACAGATGCTGGGAAACCAGATCAGGTCATGCAGGTTATTCAGTCAGGTCCCACTTAGCTGTGCTTGGAGGCAACTCGGTTAATGCCATTCTGAGCATTAGTGGAAGGAGAGAAGTAATGTTTGTGCCACAGAGAGTGTGTTCAATACGTGGGGGGAGTGTGTCGGACGCACAGCACTCCGAGTTAGAGAGTCCCAGTGGGAGTCAGCGTTTCTGCTGTGCTTCTGCCTGAAAACCTCCTCAGCATTATCAGGAAGATAACACCGGCACCACACACACACACACATGCCTGAGTCAGTGACACGGGTTAAAAGAAGCATTTCAGCCAACTACAGTTACAAACCGAAATCACCTGTTGCCCTGGTGCAGAAAGGTATGAGTGAAAAGAAGAGGTAAAAGAAGAGAGTTCCTCTGCTCAGGTTAGTGGGGAACAGCACGGTTCTCCACCAAGGCAGTAGTTCTCACCGTGGAGACAACACAAGACGGGTTTAAACATGTGTGATTCATATGTACGATGTGAATCAGCTGCTCAGTACAGTCTGGGACCCTGTGTTAAGGGTATATAATGAAATAAAAGCTAAAACCTGTCATATGGTAATGTAATTAAATTGATATTAATTCTACCAAATACATTTAGTACTTTTACGTGCTAGCTTAATTATTCATTTATTTGGTTCAAATCAAGTTAGAAATATTATAATGTTAACACACAATGGTTAACGTGAAGTTTTTCTTCTTCTTAAACTTCATAACAGTTGAACAAGTTGATTTTTGTAAAAACCTGTAACTGGAGACGTCACTGTCACATCACCTCAGTGAACAAAGGTCAAACACACACCATGGCCTTATTAAATCTAAGGTCACCAAGTGTGACCTCTTTCTCTTACAATGACAAATGGCAGCTGTTTATGCTACTGTACAGGAAAGGGTTTTTTCTTTTACCAACTTTTAAGTTTGTAATTCCAAAAAGGACAAGTTATCTCATGCATACCAAAGGATTTATTAAAAATGTGTACAGCTCACAAAGTCACAAGAGAAAAGGTGAAGAACTACTGCCTGAGAGAACCTGCGGGCCACTCAGGGCCCCACTCACTTATAGCTGCTGCTGAATGGAGGTACAGGCCGTGAGGACGGTTCCTCTAGAGAATCGTCAAGGCTGTCAGGGTCCAACAG
The DNA here is from genome assembly GCF_000523025.1 of Cynoglossus semilaevis. Taxonomy (NCBI): domain Eukaryota; kingdom Metazoa; phylum Chordata; class Actinopteri; order Pleuronectiformes; family Cynoglossidae; genus Cynoglossus; species Cynoglossus semilaevis. Next base: position 357,056 of record NW_007585114.1, on the reverse strand, counting down.
CAACACACAAACACATCAGATCCATCAAAAATCAAAACATGGGGCCAGTTATATTTTATTTAAAAAAAAAAAAACGTTTCTTAAAAGGGAGTGAGTACAACTCATTCATAGAAATGTACTAATACCTGCAATAGTATCACACCCAATATTTCATTCAAATACTGGTACTCCAAAACATGGAGTTTTATTGATCATAATTTTGGTTTTCTTTTAGCATGAAATAACCTTCTGTTATGACAGAAAGATAAAAAAAAATATCTTAATGTATTTTTTGCTGGCTTTCTTCACTGTGGTTTGGCTTCAGCTCACACACACACACACACACACACACTGCATGTCACCCCAGAGCTGTAGCATCTATATAACACTGGCCTCCATTTCATTCCACATTTATGTGAATAAAATCTAGAATATTCTTAGAATGAATCCTATTTCTCTCTCCCTGGGTGGAACCCTGGCGTACTGTGGCCCACACTTTCAGCACCGTCTCTACCAGTGTGGCTGCAGCCCACACTGACTCCTCCCTCGCTGAAATTTAAGAATGTGGCTCCACACTTGTGTGACAGGCAGACGGTGAGAGTCAACAACAATAAACCAGTCTCACAATTAATCTGTCTTAAAACTGTATGAACGTTATGGACGTGTTGTCCACAGAACTCAGCCCTCACTCCACAGAAGGCACTACAGCAACACTGGAATAACACGAGCAGCCAATGAGCTCAATGTTTTCTCAAGTGGTACAGAGTATAAAGAGTTTGAGAACCACTGATCTAGAGTGCAGATAAGAGTAAAATCAGAAGAAGGACAGTGTGTCAATGCTGATCCTGATGGATTCAACCACAACGTTGGATTTATAGCTTTATATGAACAGACATCAGCTCTGATCAGAGCAACAAACAACAGTGGTCGTAGATAGTAGAATGTCAGTACTGTAGTAACTGGACACAGTTTTACCTGTCAGTGTGTTTGAAGCCGGGGGCTGATCGTAGGGGAATGTCCTGGTGAAGACAGTAAACACTTAGTCAGAGTGCAGGGAAAATGACACGGCTGTTTCTGCCTGATGTTGATATTCACGACACTATGTCTAATAGTTAAAAGTAGAGAAAACTTTACAAATTGCAATCTGAGGTATAGCTTATAGAATTGTACACCAAAATACTTTGGCCACATAAGAACTCAATATCAGTGATGCGACATGACAATGTGGCCCAGCGACGACACGTTCTCACCTTACAGTGCGGCTTGCCATTGCCAATGGTATCTGTGGTAAAACCCTCTGGGCTCTGGAGGTGGGCAAAGGGTTTGACGGCGCCCCAGGATTCAAGGTAACGGGTCATACGCACAGACGCCCTCATCTTCAGACCATCATTGACCCGAGGCTTAGGTGCACTGCGGGTGTTCAGGGACGGATCCTTAGACTGAATAAAGAGGACAGAAAATTCAGCTGCAGATCTTTTGGTGACCAATGTGTTCTCAAAGGCACAACCCACATACACCACATGTCTGCAATTTACTATTTTACAGAGTTTAACATCAAACATCTAATTAACTGGGATAAGAAAAGAAAGAAAATATATATGTACATATTCATATAAATAAATCAGATTAAAAGTTTAACACTTTTACTTTTACTTTTAACACAGAATAAAAAGCGATTCCATTTCTTTTTAGGATTTCAGTTACATGTGACCTCTGTCTTTTTTTTCTCTGTGAAATACAGCTGTTTATCAATGTTCACACACACTCACACAGATAAGATGAAATAAGGTCACTGAAATGTGGGTAGGGAATTTCACTGGATACTTAATTATTATGTTGTGAAAAATGTTTTTTCTTTTTTGCGGCACATCTGAACTCACCCGAGGATCAATGACCAGATACGTGTTGACATTGAGCTCTTTCAGGTAAGGGTCCCTGGTGTGACCGTTGCCCTCTTCCACCTCATAAGCCTTGTTCAAGTGCTTCAGAGTGGCTTCTGTGATGTGGACACGTCTAGAGAGCAGCAAAATAAAAGTCTTGGTACTGAATGAATAAGACATGAGCTGTACATATATAATGTACTGCACATGAAGGTCTTCATCACCAGGATGGTCAACATTCACAGCCACTGGATAAAGAACATCTACCACCTACCCTGGGAGGCCTCCAGACTCCATGTGATTGGCCAGAGTCACATCATGTGACCACACGTCAAACTGCCATTTGCGAAGCCCGATGACACCGCACAGCACATTTCCTGAATGCACCCCGACCCTCATGTTGATATACACTCGCGTGGCCTCACGCACCTGCCTGAAGGAGCGACACTTCAGCTCATTAGGTGAACAATAGTCATTTAAAGGCGATTAAAGTTTGTCACCAATGAATAATAATAATTAAAAAACAATCTTTGATCTATATTTGCATCCCTACTTGAAAAAAGATGTAACCAATATCTCTATCCAAAACAATGGACTCAACCACACAGAAGACATGAGAGACAGCACAGATCAGGTTCTACGTCTCCTGGTTACACAGCTGAAAGGGGAATTCAAAGCTCACTTGATGGCTTCACACATGTCCAGGCCCATTTTGACACAGTTCTTGGCGTGATTGGGCAGAGAGACGGGCAGCCCTGACACACAGTAATAACAGTCTCCGAGGATCTTGATTCTCATGCATTCATTCTCCTGTAAAGAGATAAGAACAAAAACCGAGAAATGAAAAGAGTCGTGAGTCAGCAGTTAAAGCAGAGCATGAGTCTGCACCAAAACCAGGAAACAACAGTGGTTTTAAACAAGTGCACTGTTGAACCTCTGACACTGAGTCACACTGAGATCAGATGTGTCATCAGAAAAGACTCAAACTACTCACCTTAGCAATTTGGTCAAATTTTCCAAATAGCTCATTGAGCATGATGACAAGCTCTTTGGGAGAACAGTCGCTGGCCAATCGGGTGAAGCCAACGATGTCAGCGTAGAGAATACTGTGAAGAGAAACAGCACTGAATCAACATTATTTTGATTTTTGTATTTAATTAACCTAATTAATCCTGACTTGAAATGACATGCAATAATCAGGGGTTATAATAAAATTAACATTTATAAAAAGTTTAAAAAAAAATCAACCCTAACTTTTCATGTACACAGTGTCAATCAATGCACTATGTACTTTTAAAATTTTTTTTTTTTTTTAAAGCAGGCAAAAAGAGGAATTTCCATTTCTAATATCAGAACAGCTGACCAATAACAGACTTTCTGTGTGTTGACCAGTAGAGGGACACAAGCACTCAGACCTAACCTGCAGAACTGAATACTATGTAAATGTTAACCTTAAAGAAGAAGCTTTCTCAGAATAAGGTTGTTCCAGCCATAGGTCAGAGACAAAGCCAAAACACAGCTCATCCATGATTCTGAATGTATATGACACTGAATATGAATATATGAATATATATATATAATACAGAGTGGCAGAAGTGGACAGCTGTCCTCGTCTCACAGTAACACAACCACAAATGGAGCGTGCTTGTTCTCCCCGTGTGTTTGAGATTTCTCAGGCTAATCTGGTTTCCTCACATAGGTTAGATTAGGAGATTTGATTAATTGGACAGTATAAATTGAGTACAAGTGTAAGTGTATAGTGTGGCCCAGTAAAGGTGTCACACTGGGATGGGGGAAAAAAATCAGTCATGGCTCAAAATAAGGAGAGCCACTGTCTAAACAGCAGAAACAGGGTTATAAATACAAATTAATCAATAAACGTTTTGAGTTTTTTTTTTTTTACATTTTAGCATCAACAACAAAACGGATTCATGCTTGTTTTAAAGTAGAAGTTAGTTTTTAAATAACAGTGTGACACTATAAATGAAACATCCTTGAAGGTAACTTTAACTGTACCTGACGTTCTCATGCCTCTTGACATACAGGCTGTGGAAGTTGTTATCTTTGACCAGACGTTGTTGCTCTGCTTTATCTTTACAGTCTTGCAGACGTTCCATGATGGCCAGCTTCATCTTCATGGAGATGTAGACCGGCAGCACAGACTGCAACAGGTTCTCCTGAAACGGAAACAAACACGTGTAGGAAACAGTCAGCTAACAATATCAGCAAACAAATTGTAGACGTGAATGAAGCTGTGCTCTTTTTCTCCATTTAATAAAACAATAAAAGTCATTTGTCAGTCATTTGTGTAAATTTTGTGTAATGTGCATATGTGATGTGTCTTCTCTTTTCTGCAATGTTATCTATAACATAATCTACATTATTTACGATGAACATGATACAGGACACAGTCGCCACACAGGGAACAGTACTGATTTATGGTTAAACAAAATAGGAAAAAAAAAAAAAAAAAAAGAAGGTAATTTTATTGGCGTGGGACATAAACACATGTGACTCTGTGACACAATGTACTCTGAACTCTACAAATACTGTTGTCATGAGAGAGCGATCCCTGTACAGTAACTGCACAGGTTGGTTGAGTGTTTCTTTAAATTCTTGTCGACCCCACTTGTGCATGTCATGGCTAAATTACAAAAGCTAAGTCTAATACAGAAAAAGGTGAACTAATCACTATGATTGGTTCAAATCATCTGTCAACAAAAACATATTACAATATAGCATTAATTGATTTGAATTTAATGCTTATTTTTATGGAGATTTGAATTTACGTCACACGGCCAGTGTAAAGTCAGTTTAATGATCTAACATTGAGATTAAGGTTGAACTTTATTGATCCTTCACTGGGGAAATTATATTATTATGCTCAAGATAAATGAAGTATAAAAACATTGATCACAGCGTGTGTGTTTGAACTCTGATCTTTCATCACAGCTTTACAGCTGATTTTGTCAGACCTGTTGTCTTTTTTCTATCTCCAGTTTCATCCTCATGCGCAGGCACCTCAGGGTGTCCTGGAACGTCTGCCTCAGCGTTTTCTCCATGAGAACCTTGTGGAAGGCTCCCACCACACAGCCACACAGAAACACCACCACGTTGGACAGAAGCTACGAGAGAAGACACAGGTGACCATGTAGGAATCGAACTAGAACAGGGCCCTTAAGAGGGACAAAAAAAAAAAAAAAAAGACGACTTGCCCTTACTGACAACAAATGCAATACGTTTCCAACTGACTCAAAAACAGAAGATCCAGACATTTCCTCAGCATAGAGTTAGAGAAAATAGAAAAAAAAAATAATAAAAAAAAGTGAAATTCTAGACCAATCTTACCTGGTTAGCAAGGTAGGGGATGGGCAGACTGTTGTTAATGGTGAGATACACTGTCAGGGCAATAATGTGGGAGAGGGAGGAGAGAACGCTCAGCACCACAGCATACCACAGCTGGAATGGCAGCATGGTGTACACAGTGAAGATGATGAAGAGGAAGTAAGGCACCTGGAGGAACAGAGGTCACACGATCTGAGGTGATCATCAGTTCCGTCACTTTAGATCTGTTCATGTTCAAGAATTGGTATTCTGAAAATGTAACTGTGTCTCCCAGGTTACCTGGTCCCAAGGCAGGATGATGGGGCTGCAGAAGATGAATGTGGAGCCCATGGTGATGTGTGTGGCCCAGACAATCAGACCCAGTGGACGTCTCCATCGCTGAGAAAGTATCTCTGTGCACACCAGCACAAACACAGCCAGGAACACAAACAGGCCGCCACTCACCACGCTCACAAAGGCACAGTGTTCCTGCGCGCTCTGCTCCAGCGGTCGAGGAGAAGGAGAAAATTGAACACATATGTTGTGTAAGACTGGTGTGGATGTAATCGGCACGCAACGGTACTGTGGATTTCAAAATAAAATACGTACAAGGACAAGGATGAGTTCACAGTAAAACCAAACGGACTGTAGCTTTAATTACAGCCAGATGGGTTGCTTTACCTGTTTCATTTCAAAGAAAAGGTAACAGTTTGTGTCTGACTTAAATGTATTGTATTTTATTATATTATTAATATTTTATTGCTTGTATTTTACAATAAAAATGGACATGAAGGAAAGAATGAAAATGTTTTTTTTAATGTATAAAACCAAACATTTAGCCCCAGGAAGTGGTTCTTTGTGCTATGTAATATTTGTGCTTTGTGTATGTGAACACACGCACAAAAGCAAGCATCTGTTTTTGCCTAACAGTGTGTGTGCCACTAGTCCTGGTTAAGTTTGAGAGAGTGTGGGAGTGAGGGGGGAGAAGGGTGAGGGTAGGGGTGCAGGAGAGAAAACAAAGGGTTAAATAAGTGCTCAAGGGTGAGACAGACACACAAAGTCAGTCTTAATAGATCTCTCCACACAGAAGGCCATCTCTGCATTGTATGTTGAGCTTTGCCGTTTCCATGGCAGCAGTGGAAAAGGCCAGATCTCAAATACAGCACTTTCTACTCTCTCAGCTCCAAATCTTGCCAAAACCTTTGCAAAGGTAAAACAAATAGCCACAGACACAAAGCTGCGATTTTGTGAGAAAAAGCAACAGATTACAAAAGACAAAAGACATGGTATTTTATGACCTGATATTATATTCTTGTATTACTTCAGAAACTTTATTTCCATTAACACATTTTCACTTTAAATTAATTTTTGTTTTTTGAAATTATGAAATGTTGCTCAACCTAATGCTACAGGTTGTTACCCAATGGTTGCATTTTGTTTAATTTGTATGCATTAAGCCACACACACACAAACATACGTAAATATGTAAATATATACAGATTACAAAAGACAAAAGACATGGTATTTTATGACCTGATATTATATTCTTGTATTACTTCAGAAACTTTATTTCCATTAACACATTTTCACTTTAAATTAATTTTTGTTTTTTGAAATTATGAAATGTTGCTCAACCTAATGCTACAGGTTGTTACCCAATGGTTGCATTTTGTTTAATTTGTATGCATTAAGCCACACACACACAAACATACATAAATATGTAAATATATGTATATTATGCACACAAATTGTTTTTTTTTATATATATATATATATATTATAATTCACTATTACATTACCATACTGTGTACTCATTATAATAGTCTAGCAGTTATGGCTTTATGTAGAATTTATTTTTCCCTCTAAGGTTTTAGCGAAGGCTTCTAACAAATCCGGCAGACTTCCAGGCTCTACCTGCACTGTTTCCATGTCAACAGGTAAAGTTACAGCTGTGATGATCAATCCAACAACAACAGTCACAATTCTGTAAGAAAGTCCATTTACATAAATTACTCTATTGTAAGATTTAATTTAAATTGTCAGTTTGTCCATAATATTGTATCACACAGCTCCTCTGTCACTCGTATGTGCAGTAGTATCATTTCTAATGCCATTCGACTGAGGAGAGTTTTATCACTTTTTAATACACTTTTAAAACACTGTTCATTCAAACACTGCTTTGCTGACTGATGATCATAAAGGTGACTGAGATTCAAATATGTGAGACTGATTCACTGACCTTACCTGCACCCGCGGCTCCTAAATTAGGTTCAACTGTCAATCACACACAGTATCTACTCCTTGCCCTGCCTCCGTCAGCCTACATGACACTGACACTATACGACACTGCACACATCACTGTATTTTCTCCTGCCTAACACAGTCCATCTCAGGAGTCAGGGCCTGGTGATGATGTTCACCTCTCCTCTCAGCGTTAGCATTTACAGTCACAGTTGGAGAGGAGACATACAAGATGACGCTGACATTTTAACTGGTGCTAACTGGGCCTCTGCAGGTCCTTTGTATTAGCCAACAGTGTTACAGCAGCTCCATCCCAACATTTTCCTCTCAGCTCCCCTGACCTCAGCGTAAAGGAATTTGCCTAACATAAAAAAGGAAGACCTGTCCATAAGTCTGACTAGTTCATTATTTTTAAATCCAAATAAGTCGATCACAAAGTGGACAACTGGGGATCTACAAACAATAATCCATTGGTTCTCAAAGAGGGAGGCGCAGACCTAATGTTAGGGAGTAGCACAGCATTATTTACTATATTTATGTTTATTATTATATTAAGAATTTACAATTCAGTGGAGTTTTGAAGCTTTGAAGCAGGCTACGACAATAGTCATATCTACGAACGGGGTGATGGTGCAAAAGAAGTTTGCGAACGACTGTCCTATTCTCAGATGGTATATTTAAAAATAATTAAAGGGCAAAAGAACAAAGTATTCTTCAGAGTAGAACAGAGTATTTTACTTGATTTTTTTTTTTTTTTTACAAAAATGTTTTATTATTCATTCCCAATCTCTATGGTGATGTCATGGACCAGACTAACCATAGATCAACTGTTTATGTACAATTTACAGATGCACAGAAAAGACACTTTTGGATGCTTTTCTCTGAGCATATCTAAAACTACTAATACTACGGTAATGGATGGAGATGATGTCATATAACTGGGAAATGTTTGTTGAATTCCTGATCCCTGCATGTTTATGTGAGAGATGCCTAAAGAGCTCCAAGACATTTCTTCAAATATCCTCCAAATAATTCCTTATTTGATGGATTGTGGGAAATTCATATCATTTCACACCAGGTGACAAACCTGCATCTTTGTTTAGTCTAAGGACTGTTTTAACAACAACAACAAAATCTTCCACCTTTTGAAATTATAACTATGTATAACTAACATCTGTTCTTCAACATTTTAGACTCAGCCCTGCGTGTGTGTGAATGCATGTACAGTATAAATAGGGAGAATATCAAACAATATCAAGCCTTTTGTGACACAGGTGTGTCAGACAGTCAGCAGCAAGAGAAAGAAAGGGTTATTATGATGGGGCGGGGGGTTTCTAGCGAGAGCCGAGTAATATAATCTCTGTTGACAGGAGCTGTCAGTTCACCGTATGAAGAACCTGTCTGCTCTGCTGTCTGACACAGATTCTTTATACCTTCGTAACAACATGCTGCAAACATCACTTCATATGTATCTGTCAATTCAGTTTCTGGACCAAGGCTGTAAAAACATTTTAGTTTTGAGATCAGGAGAGCAGGAAGTTAATATACCCACGCACAAACTCCGGTGAAGAAATCTCTGCACAAAGCAGAACCCATCTGAAATCTGTTTTCTTTTCTTTCTCTCTTTTTTTTCCAAATATGCTTTAGAGCAAATTTAAATAGCTCCTAGACGAGTGTGTACTTTCCCGCAGCAGACCTTGACCATTGAACAGACTGAAAAGAAAAGAAATTTGAATTTCCTCACAGCAGTGCATTGTGACTTTGATTAAACGTGTAGCAAAAACAATCTGAAAGAAACACCATGAAAGTAACCGTAAAACCAATTTTCACGTCATTTCTTACATTTGTACAAAAACACCGGTCCATTCAACCTCCTCAGCAGCTCTGAGTGAAGCAGAGTTAAGTGTTTTAGTTGACGAGTCTTTCATGCAGAGGAAAGAAAGGTTTTTATCTTTCACATCTTGAAGCACTGACTGGACCTGACCATGCTGTTATGTTTTACATTTTAGGATATACAGATTTAGTGGCAGTTTTGTAACGGCTGCATCTTATATTAAAATCTATATCGGTCTGCAACCTGTGGCTCAGGAGCCACGTGTGGCTCTTTAGCCTCATAGAATATTAGGAATTAGGAGGCTGTAAATCTGTTGTTGTTTGTAAAAAACCAAAAACAAAACCAAGAAAAACCGAACTGCTGTCAAATATCTGTTTGTTAAACATGTCTGGTATCTCATGAAAAAGACCTCCAGAAAACAGTAGCCACACAGGTTGACTACAGGTTGACTAAGGCTCATAAACACAGACACAGAGACAGAGACAGAGACAAAGACAAAGACAAGTCAGATAAAGTAACAGAGCTTTCAGCTCCATCTTTGTTCTGTTGGCTTAACAATAAACTACATTATAAAATAAAAAGCGTTTTTTTTAAATACTTTTTTCCCCAATGTACTTTCAAGGAAGATGGATTTATAGTAAACACTATAATCAATCAATGCCTGTGTGGTATTAAATACTACTGCATCAAAGATGAATCAAGTGTATTCAGATAGTAATAAAAATACAGTAGTAGTGTAATGGTGATGGGTATCATTAAATGCACTCCACGTTTTCAGTAACATACATACGGTCTGTTGTGGGTGTGTACCACACAGACTGTTATTGGAGACATGAGGACGAGGATATGTGCAACAGTAATCAATAAGAAAACACTTGCTGTAAAGCACTTTACATTGACTGGACTGAGACAGTTAAACACTGCTACAATAAACAAATCAGCTCCTATTTTGAAAATCACAAACTATAGCAAATTGCGTCCACTTCGTTTAGGTCAGTAATTAGAGGTGTTCCCATTAGGGTCACCTGCTCAGTGAGGATGCTGTGTTTTCATTTCACTGCTACCAGTCAAGTCAAGGTAAAAGTGAAAGGACACATTCCACTGGCACTACCTAAAGAATCTTTTTTTTTAATTAAAAATGAAATCTTATTTTGAATTAAACCAACTGCCTCTGGCACAGAAAAACAAAAACAGGACTAAAATCTTGTGCATAACTATTGTTTCATTTCAAACATTGGACCATAGTGAAGACTCACCAGTCCGAGGGCAAAGAAGAGGATGAGCAGGATGCCACAGGCGAGCATGGACAGACCCAGCAGGAGCACCAGCGGCTGATACTGGCTGATGCAGGAGAACTTGCGATACAATGCCTCATTTTTCAGCTCCTGTTCATTCAGCAGGTACTTCCCCTTCGCTGGCATAGTTCACTCTTCTCACGCAGGCATAGCCGGTCGCAACAAGGAGCCCCAAAAAAACCGGATTATGCGTCCTAGCAACTTTTGACGTGAACTTGAGTTGATAGTTTATTTTTAAAAATCCACAGTTCCAGGTCAGTGAGTGATGCCCAACTAGTTACTGACACTCAAGTGAAACTGGTGTCTGTTCTTTAGGCGTGGCATCTTGAGCGTAGTAGTTTTTTTTCCCCCCACAGTTGTATCGTCCTCCCCTGCTCTAGTCTTCTTCTCACTCCCTCACCCCTTTGCTGGCCATTTTAGTGTCTCCTATCCTCTGTCTGGTGTTGGCAGGCCGTCCCCCTTCATCCTCTGCCAGCTCCGGAGTTTCTCCCTTCACTTGTTCTGAGCAATAAGCCTGGGACTGGGAATACATGAAAGAAGGGGAGGGGAGTCAGGGAAAGGGGAGGAGAGGGATAAGGAGAAAGAGCAGGAGAGAAGTGGGAGTAGGTGTGGGCTGCACAGACCATCGGTGTCCCCACCACAACTTTGGACACAACAGTCTAATGTTGCAGCTCCACTCATCAGGAGGAACCTAGAAGGAGGGAAACAGCAAGAAAAGTACAACTGAGTTTGGAAAAATGTCCAAATATTTTCTGTGTGCCTGTATTTGTGATTTTTGACATAACTGGTTCAAAGAAAAGCAGTAGATGCTTAAAATTCAAAGGAAAATGCAAACAGTTATATGCTATTTAGTACATCACAGTGAAGACAGACGGAAACATATTCTGGTCCTTTGATGAGTACACGCTCCAACTCCAACACTATGACTGAAAAACAGAGAAAACTCCTCGTATCTGATGAAACCCAGGGCTCTGCCTCAGTACTGACTTTGACAAAGAGCAAGAAGAAAAAAAATTGCACACAAAAATTAATTAAAATCGTCATCTGTAACAAGTGAGTATGAAAGAGCTTTCTGTTTTCATTCTCATGTAAGTGAAAAGAGATTCACAGAGAGTTTGATTAAAAGAAATGGGTTCCTCTGGTTTGTTCTCATCTTTTTAGAACAACAATAAAAAAATTGAGTAAATGCGAGACTTTTTTAAAGCTCAACACTCATTCATAGGTCAAATGAGCCTGTGATGTACACGTTCTTAATGCCCCACCCTGTCAGTCAGAGCTTCCTCTTCCTCCTCTTCCCACACACTGGCTGCAAAACTGGCGACATATTTGTTAGTCTTATTTTTATATAGAGATATATAAGATTTATATCATTGTCTGGTGAAATGGTGCATCTACTGTTGACACATTACTTCCTCCAACACCTTCAGTCCTTCTTTTCTTCCTTTTTCCATTCCTTCTTTCTTTCAGAAGGACTGGCACCAGTGACGGCGTGGTAGAATTAGATATTCCTAATATTTTAGGAATATTTTTATAAGCAAATAGTATCATTAGAGAAGAAGAGAATATCATTAGAGCTTGTGACACAAACCTAATGGCAGGATACAAATATTTGATTATGTTGAGTGCATTACTGTTTGTAACTGCCCAAAAGATAGTGTGGGTGTGTGGCCAATATCTGACCTAAAGGTTTCCCTGAAAACTGCTGTCACACAAACTCCATCTGTTCTTTTAAATGTAGCGCCTTAACAACATCTTAAGTTGAAGTTTGAAGTCATAGAACTACTAATTTAACTCCTTTAACAATCAGCACTAGTGATGGAACCATTCAGTGAGGTCGCTCTGAGCAGTCACTGTATTGTTCCAAGTTGACACAGGAATAACATCCAAAACAAACAAACAAACAAACAAAAGAAAACCACAGACAAAAAGAATGTACTATACTGTCTGAATACCAACCATCTTAACTTCTACTTAACGTGCAGTGACCAAAGATTGAAGAGAGCGTCGGGAAACTGTGACTGTTCACTAACTGCTGCTTAACTGTGATTTTTTTTTTCAGGGGTGAAAAAAGAAGGAGCAGAGACACTGACTTGAAGGTCAATAGAAACAAAGTGAACTTCGCACCACTGTCAATAGAAACCCCATTTCCTCCAGCTGATAACATCACTGTCTCACAGTGAGCACTGTGAGCGATGACCGTCTACATGTTTGTGCCTCACATAGCAACTGCGGCAGATGCTATGTGCCATAAAGAGAGTGAATCAGCAAAGCACACACACACCTGTTGCACAGACTAAGTAAATCGTTCAGAAGCGTGTCCTAATAATATACTTTTCCACAGTCAGCGCAGCCGTGACCCAGCGGTGGTTTATGACCCCTCGTCACCTTCTTCTTACTTTCCTTTTTCACCGCTGCTCCTGGTTATAACAGGATTCAGTCTGTGTCAGACAACACACTGTCAGGAGATTGAGGGCAGTAAAAATAAAATAAGGAGAGCAGGGAGCTAAAACAAAGAACACGTGGTGGTGGTGGTGGTTCTCCTGCACCAATAAGAACAAGCCTCTTTGTAAGCACAGGCTGCTGCGTGCACGTTTACTGTCAGTTTACAGTGGGAGAATCATTCACACCTGCTAACTATTAAATGTCATGTCTGGATCTTAAATATTTTACCATAAATGTCATCATAAATGGCAGAAGATATACCTTCTTTATGACCAGGGGCATGAGAATGTTCTGGTGGAGCAAGGGTCTGAAAAGGAGAGATGCTCAGCACCTTTTCTGAATTTTCCTTTTATCAGCTCATCTGCAATTACTGCAAAACTGCTCCTCTCTCCAGGACGGTTCATTTCCTTTTCTGTCTGCTTTGACTGGCACATTACATTAAGTACTATGAAATATATATATATATAAAAACATGTTCCTGTAAGCACATCGCTTCCAGAGGATGTGGTGCCAAACATACAGTTAAAGTACTATTAGGACATAAGCATTTATGGGGATGGTGTCGTCTTTAAAACAGCTTACATTAAAAGGTCTATTATTCACCACATGTTCCACCAGCTCTCATCCCTGATGGTGCTTTAGCGCTCTGCCAGGACAAGAAACAGGCTGAAGGACGTATTTGCTTCAATGGAGCCAAGCCTGAGCCGCTGGTGATGAATGGTTGAAAGTGCACTGCAGTGACTGCTGGGTCTTTCACGATGAAAGCCTGGTAACTGAGGGATCACATAGCAGCCTTGTAAACTGGCGTCACTGAATCCAGGAACAGCAGCAGCCACACAAAAACCTACTAACGTCACTGGGTGCCTGCCACCGGGACGCAGGAAAATAAAGGCGATGATGTCAAAGAGGAGGTGAAGGATTGCTGCACTCTTTAGTCTTTGTGGTTTTTTTTTTTAAGACATCTTCAGGAAAATGACAAAAAGCACAGAAGCCCACACAGGGTTTCATTCATCACAGGTTGAAACCTTAATGTTGGTTTCAACAAACAGTTTCTTATTATTCTTTAGATCGTAGATTGGTCACAAACAGTCTTTCTGTACAGTGTTGTTGTATATAGAACAACAATGTAGTTGCCAAGTACTGGGTTTAGACACAACACAATGACCCAAACGTGGTCTGGGTCTGGTCCAGGTCAGCATGGTACACATGTTTTACATTTAGAGCTGAACCACAACACAGACTTGGGACTAGAAAACCACATCATGACAATGGCAACAAATAAAGACAGTTACATATAACCAAGAAGTGAACATCCTCAGTCTGCTTCAGCAGCATCAATGTGCATTAATGAGTAAAGGTTTAACCTTTTTTTTTTTTTTTAAATAACCTGAGACCAAGATTTTCCAAAACATTTCCTGGTTAAAAACCTCCTAACAATCGACCAATGATGTCCTTAAAGCTGAGTAATCAGATGGTTGGTGATTAAACTATCTGATCATAAGATCTTGTCAAACAGTCTTTGCCTGACTCCAAGCCTTTCTATGGAGACAAAAGACACAGGTCTTGATCTGCATTTTATGACCCATGCCTTTGTGCTGGTATTCATTGAGCTCCAACAAAAGAATGGATGACCTCTGCTCACATTTGGAAAGGACCACATTTCTCACTTCATGCCACATGGACCCGGGGTCAAAGGTAGGGTGCTTAAAGGTCAGTGAGGCTCAACTTGCCCAATTGAATGTCAGATACAGAGACAAATTGCTTAAGTAACAAAATTCTTCTTTATCTCATCATTATGTGTAGGATTTTGGAAAAGGTGCTGGGAACGTTTCAAAGTGACTGAATATCTGTCATGATTTCCAGTCCAAAACCATAGACTTCAGTGAAAATCTAATTACAAGTGGTGTTGAATTTGTTTCCTGTAAACTAATCCAACAATGTTGGTGATAATATGACATGATGCCCACTACAGAGATAACCTCCAAATGTTCACCTGAAAATCGTACACTGCCCTATAGAAATGAATGACTTCCCTGATTACATATTGACCTGTGTTATTTCCACAGTCTCCACATGGCACATATTGTATACCAATCAGATAGGGATCGTTGGCAGACTGGCTCCATAATCAAGCACTAACTGCCCTTACACAATTTTTCCATAAACAGAAGACTGATGTATGTGCAGCAATGCACCAGGCAGATTAGATTAAGCCTCCGGTCCTTCCCCGTCTCCTCCCCTCTCCTCCCAGTACTGTCTACTGGTATTGAATTAGCTGCATTCACCAGGAGGAGCTGCTGAAACTTAACAATATTAACAGGACACTACCTCAGAGCTGATTTAAGCTTCAAATGCCACTGCCTATAATACGTAAATACAGGAAGTGCAAGCAGGAGTGCTGTTCACTGAGAGGCCGACTGTAACTGCTCAAGTGTTTCACATTTACGGTACTTCCACAAACTCGAGCAGAGTCTTGTCGCTTAAAGTGAAGCCATCCATTCCACGACACGGCAGGTTACCTTCCTTTATTGAGTTAAAGATATTATGTGTAAGTTGGACCAAACATATCAGTCATTAATCATATCAACACTGATTGAATAAAGAAAGCTATTTTTATGAAGTATACAATGTGGACGGCAAAACAGATGCATACTAAGAAGAAAGAAATATTTCTAATAACGAGAAGAAGGTCACGGTCACATTTATAGGTTCTTGAAAATACTCCAAGTTCCTTCTTTGTTTATTTTAGAATGTTTCATTTCTTCTTTTATTTTCCACACCATTTGAAAAAAACATGTAGAAACAGACAGAGTGGAAATAATGTAACACAGAGACACACATAGAGAGGGACCATTGTTTCCAGCTGCTGGAGTCGGCCACAATCCTCATCTCAGGTTTCAGAGCTGGACCAGCTCCATCCCATATATCTGTGAGGTAGTACTGGGCCTCGTCCACAAACACCAAACCAATAAGGAAACCATAATGATCCATCAGTGTGCCAGCCAGCTTCCCAGCAGCTCTGCTATTCAAGGGGAAACCTCAACATCTGCAAACGGCACAGCGAAGACAACAGCGCCGACAAAACCTACGGCGGCTACAAGACGAAACTGCCGTGTCAAACACAGGTGACAGTGTCACACCAGTGAGATGACAGTAATCTTAGGCTTACAGAAAACTGACTGCACTGACTGCTGACAGGGCTGTTTGCTGTGTGGTCTTTACATCACCGTTGTTACACTGTTATGTGTCATGGGTCTCTTTCAGCCTTTCTGAGAAGTCAAGAATGAAAAGAAAATAGAAATATTAACACGAGGAACCTCGAAGAATGATATTTCCAGCCTTGTTGTGCCTCAGAAACAAGTACCTCTGAACCACAGGCCATAGTCTGTGAGGTATTTTAATGAGCTCTACAAGGCCTTTTTGAAAAATAGGAATTTATGAGCTACTTGGAGTGGCCTGGCATGCCAGGGAAACATATTGTCACGTTGTTCATCCTCAATGAAAACATTCTCCGTTATCTTTGGAAAGCACAGACAGCGTACTACACACCCACCCACCCTAGGAATAGGCAGTTTTCCAAAGGCTTCAGCTACAGGAAAATCTGATGGTACTGTAAAGGTTTGAGAGGAAGAGAGACAAACACATAAAGACAGAGACAGACAGAGAGAGAGAGAGAGAGAGAGAGAGAGAGATTTCAACACCACACCCTCAACTGACAACTGCTAGCTGACATCCTGTGTAATCGCCAGCCAATATACGCAACTGTATAATGGAAATAAAAAAGGACTACACGTAAGGATTATGGTATTCAAAATGTATGTGTATGTATATTATATTTAATAGGTGCATAATAATCGGTGTGACAAAACATTCAAAAAGCAACTCAAAGGCAGACAACACGGTTTACAGAGTTAGTGAGCACAGAAATCATAAATGGTTTGTGTGAAAGTTAAGGTTCCACATTTAAAGTCAAATTAACTTCAGCGCAACCTTCGACGCTGTAATACATTGACAAACTGATTACATAATCTCTATTATGCAATCTTTATAAGGAGAGGTTTCAAGACTGTAGGTGTGTTTGTAAGTACTGTGTATGTACTGTATCAGAAAAAGTCCTCGGTTTAAAGAACCTATAAAAGAGAATATTCAGGAACTCTGTCCTCAGTCTTTCTAAGCTCTTTATATACATATACTGTATGTGTGTGTGTATATATATACATTAAAGAAGTGGGAAGGGAACTGGAAAAATGTTATTGAAATGATGGAAAAATGTCAAGAAAACTTTGCAAAAGTCATACAGAAAATGTAATACTGTAATATTAACCACTCTACAGTCTCACACAATTCATTTGACAATTGTCCACTTGTCAGTCTAAGACCTACAGTATTTACTGCCCTGCGCTCAGTGAGGATGGTCTGACCAGAAGTTGAGCCTCCGCTGGTGTTCAAAGCTCCCACAGTGCAAATAACAACATGTGCATCGACTACGTGTTTGAGGCCCGATAACTGGCACTTACTGTATTAAGAATTAAATATGATGTGGTCTCAGGCTGTTTATTATCCGCTGAAACACACATAAATAATGGGCATCTACTGTATATTTAGTCTTCTTCTGGATCCACGGTGTAGTGGTTAGGTCGTAACGGAAAAGCAGAGTCTTGGGTTTGATTCCCAGAGAAATCACATATCCCTAATGACTCCTCTTGTCAGTCATGTTGGAGGAAAATCATCTACTAAATGTGCAATGTTGCAGCCAATTATTATTATTATTATTCAGCTGTGCCTTCACGTTAAAAGAAAGTTTAAAGTCAAAAACACCCATAATTCTCTTGTGAATGCTATGAAGTCTTTCCCACTAATATTAGGGGTTAACTATGTCAAGCCTAATGGCGTCTGAAAGTTCTTTGTTTCCAGCACTGGCATCATGCACTAGAGAAATCACTTACAGCAACGCTTGCAAGTTGAAAATCTTAGAAATGTTCAAATACGGTGTTGCATTAGTGTCAAATGAAGCTAAATATTTTAGATGAGGACGTTTAAGTTCACTGCCTGAGCTCATGTGCAGAATGTAACTTTGTACTCTTAGCACTTCCTCGAGATTTGCTTCGATTTATTTCCGAATTGTCAGTGGTTATCCCCGTAACCTGTTTCATGACTGCTGTACTGATGTGTCCATTTATGAAAAATCTACGTAACTGGATTTTCCATGAAAACATTATTAAACACACTAGATTATATATAATATTATATATAATGAGTGGAGCTGTGTTGCTGTGAAGGTGAAGATGCTTAAGTTTGCTTTTTTTTTTTAATGAATTTTTAAGAACAGCTGCTACAGATATTTCGATGGTGCTGCTCACTGGTTCACCACATGAACATACATGCCAATTAAAATGTTCTTACAAACTGCTTTTACAGCAGGAGAACAATAGTTCATGTGGTGAATGTGTGTGGGAAGCCAAGCAGGCTGCACAAACATGTTGTGAAGAGGAGGCAGAGATCCCAGGATAGTTGGTGGCATGGATTCCTGTGTATGGAAAACTAGAGTACTCTTGCCGTTAATAAGAATTAAATATCCATAGTTAAAGGTGATGCAACAGTCCCTTAGAATTCCTACTTGATCCCTTGTAGTCGCACACCTCTTTCATACTCCATAATTTAAATTTAAATCAAGACATCCATGAATGTTTTCATTTTGTTTAGACAAGTAAGACAATCATTTTATACTTACAAAGTATTGGAGAAAGTGAACTTTTAATGTTTAGAAACTAACAAAAAAGAGAACTTTGTTTTAGGAAAAAACATTTAGACACTAGTTGAATATAAAAAAAATTTGTTGAATATTTTATCAGCGTATTAGTATTTTATACATAAGTGCCGCTTTTATCCTAGTGTTATCTGTTTTTCTGCAAACTTACAGTCATTAATAATTCATTTTCCTACATTCAGATGATGGTTTTCCTAACCCAACAGTAATTAAAAAAAAGTTTCATTGTTCATTGACTCATGGTTCAACAGAAAGTGAGGATGCTGGAAAAGAAAGTGCTGAGCAACTTGTGGCGTTTTGAATTGACAGGAACCAGAATTGAAAAATAAGCCACATATCAATATTAATGATAGAATTATGATAGTTTAACAGTAGCAGTGTGATAAAATGAAATAAATGTAAAAGAAGATTTTTTTTGAGAAGACAGAGATTCCCTTGCATGGAAATATATATATATATATACACCCCAATATACAGTATGTGTTTTTTGTCCAACCCTTTATCAGTCATCTCACCCTGCAGGTGTGAAAATGTAGACTAGAGCTTTAGTCTGTTACTTGTAATTTCAGCCTCAGCATGAAGTTGACAACAACACTTGAACCTGTGAATAAATATTCCTGCCATTAAAAGAAAAAAAAGTTTAGCGAAAGTGTAGCGAAGAAAAGAAATGTTGACTGTATGTGCTATTAGCACTCAGTCATGGCCCATCTAGCTAAGCCTTCAATTACAGCTGTGGTGCAGCCCCAAGGTCAGACAGTGAGAGAGAGTGACACAGAGCAAGCACTGAGGAATCTCATTACCTGAAAGTCCTCCTATGAGCCATGGATAGACAAATAAGGAGAAGGATGATCCATCTGGACTTGAATTAATTCATACTAAACTATGCTGTTATTTGACCTTTGGCAATGCCCCCCCCCCCTCCCCCCACTGCCTCTCCCCATCCCTGTATCAGATTTAAGAATCACTGTCTTTCAGCAGGTATTGCCCAGTGGTGGTCTAGCATCCCACTCATTATGGCCTCTACGTTAGCCCTGTTGTCAAACTTTCCTCTCCTACTCTCAATGGAGGCTCTGTCTGTGGCGGCCATGGCTAGAGTTACCAGTTTTGCAACTGCTACTCCTGATGTTTTTTGCCAGGGAATGTCCATGAAAGCATCGTTGATAAACAGCCACACTGTTAGGAATGTCTGCAGACAGCAGCACCCCTCCTAGGATTTCTGTGGCTGAGTGGGAAGACGAGATTTGGCCGAGTTGGTCAAAGGCAAGGTTACTCCCACTGAGCATCTGTCTGCTGAGCAGAATGAATCAAAGGAGTTGGCCTGAGATGACTGGGGTTTCAGTGTAGGCCTTCCCAGATGAGTCACAGTCCTACTGTATGCTCCATTAAGACATTATCCAGGTGTGGAAAACTCATCCCTCCACATTCAGGAAGCTTGACTAACAAGCTGGTTCGGTGTCTTTTTTGAAAAGAATAAAAACCCACTCTGGATATTAGGTTCAAATGTGTTATTGTCACTGCATTGAAATGACTTAAAAATGTAGGCAAAATAGTTACTGATTATAGTAGAATTATATTTGTTTAAAATATTAGACAACTGTGTAGTGACTGTCTCATGTTAGAGGTTTCAATGCAAATCCATTTCACAGAACTCTATATTCAAACATGATCATGTGCTGTATCTAATACAATGATGTTCTTCAGAAGTCTATAACAGGTTCCTTTAGTTTCATCAGAACACTAGGGTGCAAGTAAGATGGCGCCATCTATTCTTTATAAAGAGTCTATGGAGATAACATGCTGTAACACACCGACAGTAGAGAATATTATTTTTTTAAACAATCTTTAATAATCTTTACCATCTTGTACCTTTACTCCTTAAACAGACAATTCTCTTATCTCCTGATCAATCATCGGTCTTCAGTTCCTGAACACACTTCGGCATTTTCTTTTCAGCTCTTGTGCAGCTCCTTTAATAGAAGGTCAGCCATAACCTGAGCCGTGACCTAGAGTCAACCGCACACCATCTCACTTCCTTGGAGACAATGACTAATTTCCCTGACAACAGTCTAAGAACACGGTCATAAAAAGAGGAACCCACTGCAAAATAAACAAGTGTTCTGTGATTTTTGTTAAACTTTTAGAGCATTCGTAACTAGATATTTCCTCGTATCAGGGGCAAAATACTGCAATAGTTGCAGACTCACAACATGGAATCCAGTTGCAGGCCAGACTGGATTGTCCGACGGCGTGTATTCGGCCCGCAGGCTGCCAGTTGAGTGTCACTGTGATAGATCATCAGCTCTACAAAGCATTTATTTACATTTCCACTGTGCCTTTGTTAATTCTATTGCTCAACTACAAACCAGCCTGTAATATTTCCATCACACTAATCACTTGATTATCTTCTTAGAAACTGTGTTCTTGATCAGGGCATCAACAGGGCTAATTACTCATTAACCAGCCAATCACAATGAAAGGCATGTACAACAAGTGAGCCTTACTGTTGCATGAAAACATTACTCATTTCTGTAGTAACTAAATGCATACCCTTGAACCAGTGTCAACCAAGAAGCACACGACTGTGACATATGCAATGATCATAAACATAAAGTTAACGATTCAATGTCAAATTACCAGAACATGCGCTGAAAGCTGCAGAGATATCTGAAAAAGCATAATTAACGTTTTTTTTTTTTGTTTTTGTTGACTTGAAGCTGTTTTTCTGCAGAGAAGATTCTTTTCTCATTTAGTATCCTCTATTACTAACAACTTTCAAAGAAAAGCTGTTTTTCACATCTAATAGAAGTCCTGGAAACGTGGTGTCTCGATAGCACTTCTCCAGATGAGGAGCTCTCATAAGACTTACGTAATGTCCTTGAACTAGTGAAAGTACGAAAAACACTGAAATTGAAATGTGGATACAAGAGAGGAAGAGAGAAACGGAGGTGGGGGACGGGGGGGGGGGGGGGGGCAGCACACCCACACATCAGCATCATCCATACTTCAAACAGCATTTGCAAAAAGCATGCATGGACTCCTATGAGCAACAGGCCACTGTAACATTTACATGGCATTTGATCAGGAAGTTAGACACAAGGTTATTTCACATAGGGTCACGCTGACAACAGGCAGCACTATAGGCAGAGGTGCAAAGCACAGGATTGTGAATGCATAATCGATGGGATCTTTATGCTAATAAATAATTCATTCTCTTCTGAGTGTGCACTGACATTATAATATACTTTACATTAAAAGTGGTGAAGGCAGATTGCAATTATTATTTTTACAAAGGCAACCGTAGGAGGCAAAGGTGCACAGGAAATGGAACAATTTAACAGGCAGTAGGTTGAAGAGGCATTTCTCTAATGGCACTCTGATACATCCTATTACAATGCACTGATCTGCTCCAAACAGCAGCTAAGAAGGCACTGTCCAAGGACCACAGAGAGCTTTCTCTATAAAGCCACTTGAGTTGGTGGTTTCCCCCAAATAGGAAAGAGACATAGTCTTGATGATCAGTAGTTACCACACACACC
Source organism: Cynoglossus semilaevis (assembly GCF_000523025.1). Taxonomy (NCBI): domain Eukaryota; kingdom Metazoa; phylum Chordata; class Actinopteri; order Pleuronectiformes; family Cynoglossidae; genus Cynoglossus; species Cynoglossus semilaevis. The sequence continues at coordinate 334,758 of NW_007585114.1, read as the reverse complement.
AAGGATTCATACCATACTGAACATCGTCACACAAGACCCTCCTTGGTGAGCAAAGACACATGACTTATTCTCCAGATGTCTAAGTGAAGCAGGGTTGATTTGACCTCTAATAAATCACCAGCCTTTAAAGTGACCTTTGTATCGTCCAACCTTTGTATCGTTTCTAAGGTGTGGAAAAAAAAAGATGTGGGAATTACAAGCAGTGACAGATTACGATTTCCTCCTCTGCATTAGAATGTATAGGGTCTTGTGAATAGGTATTGTAAGTTGTTTTTACATAGTGGAACCATTCAAAGAACCTGGGCATCGCTTAATTGTGAGAAGTGCTGGCATAATATGAAATCAGAAAAGTATTCATGGTCATTTTCCAAATGCATTGCTGACATTAGAAGACTACAAATGAGGTAATCCAACTCCAAACCTGCCACCTGGTTCCGTGTCTCCTGTTAGCTACGAAGACAACAAATATTTTCCTACTTTTGGACCTGCTGCTAATCTCCTACATATGAGGTCGCCCCTGTTTTAACTCAGAGGAGCTTTTTTGTCTGACACTGACCATTCAGTTTAAAAGAAAGGTCCCGAAATATAGACACTAATCGCTTCCACTATGCTCCGAGCTGTGTCGTAGTTGAGACATCACCCAGGAGAGTGGGGATGGTGTTAGTCCTGCTTAAACATGCTAACAAATGCTGTAAACTAAGGTCTTGTTTTCTACATCTTCTTCTTAAGGATATGTCTCAACTCTGTGTACAGTACACTGAAGCATTAGAAAGATTGTTTTAGTTTTTTGCAAAAAAGTAAAGAAATTAATAAAAATTTAAGTAAAATATAATAGCATTCCACATGGGCACGATCAGCTAAAATATTCAAGGTCTTTTCATGTGACATTTGTCAGAATAATGCAATGGTCACCATAGAAACACATGTTTGCTCTGTGTACCTCACAGGATGTGCCTGTCCTTAATGACACACAATCCAAGGTGTACTGCAGTATAAGTACTCACGGGAAAGAAACTAGAACATGTCAGTGAAAAACACTTTGCCCACTGCATTTGAATTAATACAGTAATATAAGTACAGGTACAAGGACTACGCCTTCACAGCTTGTCCTCACAGCAAGGGGGTGCACAGGTTTGCATGTCCAGTATGTATCCCACCCTCACCCACTGACAGGTGGGATCGGTTCCAGTTTTTCTCACTATAAAACGTCCCTGTCGTGAATTGAAAGCAGTTACACCTGGAGGTTCCTAAATTACTCGCTGATTGCTTGAAACCAGATGTGATACTTCGGCTCTATCAAAGTCTTATTTTCCTTCATGTACTCCAAAGAAAAGGAAGCGGTATTGTTGTTCTTTCTGTTATGCGACTTCCCTCATCACGGCAAGCTTGATACGAACAGAAAAGGTGCCTTAAAAAGTCGGATCTGACTTTGTGACATCATAACAGATGTGTCAACTCTTTTGGTTTGTCCTCACTGGACCAAAGGGTGAGTCATTGCTCCAAAGTACATTACAGCCCTCATTTAGATAAACTTTTAGTGAGCTCTGACAGGGCACATCATCCCTGACCATGTGATTCTACGTGCTGACTCTAACTGCATTAAGTTATGATTTAACCAGGATCAGGTTTCTGACTTTGTCATGGTGATTGGTGACAGTTTTTTTAGGGGAGTAAAAGTAGAAAATGACTTATTTGGCCTGCAGAAGTTCAATCATGAAAATGGAGTCTTCCATTGATTTGATGTTGGCGTCACTGACACTGTTGCTGTTTAAAGCCTGAGTGAGTTCAGAGAGGTTGATCCCAGAAGCATCCTGCCCGTGTTCATACTCTCAACAGTAGGAACGTTTCCTCAGGGTCTCACAAAAGGAAGGAAATCAGTGGGAAAGAGAAAAGGAGTGGACAAAATCTATGGAAAAAGGTAATCCCCTCCCTGTTCTAACCTCACATCGCTAAAAATGGCTTAGACGCATTTCAGTTGTAAAAAAAAAAGTCAAACTTTTTGTGGCTCTGGTAGACAGACTATAATAAAAAAAAGTATAAGAACAACATGTCAGAAATCATAATGAGGTTTAAGTTAAGGCCTAAGTTATAGTTCTTTCTTTCATAAGTCAGTGTACAGAAAATGCAAGAAGTTACGTTTCCTGTGGAAGCTTCCACATACAGTACTTCCTGTAAGGGCCCCATCATCATCAAGCACAGACAGGCTGTTCACATACTGAGAGCATGTGCATCTTTGTTCAGGGTTAATACAGGTTTAAAACCTTCCCTTTAAACGACAACAATACATTCTCACATTTGGGTTTAAGGTACAGACCATCATTGACAGCCAGCCGAGGCTGCGTGACGGACAGAAAGAAAACACAAACAACTCGTGGACCGGTTATTAAGAGATTAGTCAGAAAAAGAAATAATAGACTCTGTCATCACCAGGGATCCATTTGTGGCCTTTTTGTTTGTTTGACCGTTTGTCAGTGCTGCACGGCCCTCAACACACTGTCACTGTCCATCTCCAGCCAACTGTAAAATCAATCTATTAACATGCACAATCACATGTGCAGAATGTGATACATCACACCACCGTCAATAACTGCCTCAACCCCCTCTCTTCCCCCCATGGCAAAAGCCACTTTGTGGGTTGCCACTGAGGTTACAGAGCGTACCTTAGCACTGCAGCAGCACAATGGTCTAATGATCCATGACCAGGCCCTTTCTACCAGTCTGATATACCTATAATAACCAATCCAACTAAAGGCATACATTAAAATAATCACTTCCACTTTATTTTTAACCCACTGTTTTTCTTTCTAGAAGGCATTTATGACATTTTCCCCAACCATTAACAATAAGTTATGGGCAGATGTTTATTTTTTTTCCAGCTTGATAATAATGAAAATTGCCTTTCAAATCCACACAGGGAAGAATTTTCAGAAGCAGCGCCGATGTAAATCTTAAGGTGATATCCCAGTCTCTGGTGACATTAACTCCCCATGGGAACTGTTAAAGCCACAGACGTGCAATTATCACGGAAAAGAAAATATTCTGTCAGGATATTTGCGTAGCTACTCGACTTTCACGTGTAAATTCATTCCACCCAGTGTGTGCTGATCCCAAGTAAAGTCCACTTTATGAGAGTCCCAGCTCTGGAGGCTCCCTGGGGGACCACAGCTGAGGAGAAGTGTGCATACACTAAGATAATATTTACAATCCTGCCAGATAGATTCTTTTTCAAATTAATTATAGCACAGAGTGGAATCAAATGTGAAATACAGAGATGTGTGTAAGCAGCTTAACCATTAGAAGTAGAATTACAGCATTGTGGCTGCACTACTACTGCATCAGCCAACGGTACCAACCACAGTAATGCAATTGAACATTAATCTTCATTCATGTAACTGCTTCACATAATGACCTCGCTATTATGTTGATTGTTTACTTTTTGGGGGGGGGGGGCAGAACTACAACTTAACATTTAAATTTTACATTAAAAAATAAGTCCGATTTACAGTGTGTCTTATTTACTAATAAACTTTTTTTGAAGTGAATGTTAAATAAAGTCTGTGAGTCATGTAAAAAGCAAAGGCTGATATGTTTCAAACCCACAACCTAAACCACATTTTAATGCATGCAGTGTAAAAACGGAAGGGAAATGTATTCGTGACCTTTCTCTCTGTGCATGCAAATGGCCTGTTTGTTGATGACTGACACACAGCATATAAAAAAACATTTAAAACTGTCTTTGAAGGGACAGAAATTGACCATCTTATTTCCTTAACCATATTTCTATATTTGTCTTTAAATAACAAGACTACTTAGTATGAAGCTAATTCGATTAGCATAAATGTAATTCATCATGGCTGCAGAAATTTTCAGAAATCAACAGAAATCTGTTCTTTGTTTTGTAACATACAGCACATACAAGTTAAAAGTATGTTTTATGTGATGTTGTTCATACAATTGTTGGTCAACACATTCAATTTCTACTTAAGGAAAGATGAGAAACAATTGAATCATTATTTTGTCATTTCACCAACGCCTCCTGGCTGCCGTTTATGACTTCCAAAGACGTACTGATCACAGTAAAAACAGAGCTGTCTAATGTCATCATGAGGTTCAATAAAGCATGTGGTGAAGTTGATAGATTCTTCCTGAGAATAATAATGCGACTAAAGACATTATTCTCCAGACTTGTTCATTCAGCAACACACGCGTTGGAAAATGTTGCACTTTGCTGGATCAACATAAACATTTTTGGCTCACAGTGACTTCAGCTAATGATGACAACTTGAACAGACAGTAGCATTGGCAACGGGCTGCTTAAAAACAAAAGCAGCACTTATCATGTTTGTTTACAATGCTATGACTCTGCGTAGTGCCCTGTGTTTACATAAGGATGTTTATGAAACTACAGCACATGTTTTTAATTAAAATTTGCCTTTTGTCTGCTGGCAACTAGTTTCAATTACGACATGGTTTTCCATTGTTGCTATACAATTTAGTAAATTTGACAATACAAAATGTATATTTTTCTGACTATTGATACTGCAGAAATGTTATTATCATCGGTTCAGTCTGTAGACATGCTCATTATAACATTCTAGTAAAACAACAACAACAAAAACTGTTTATTCTGACTATTCTGGGCTAAATCCCATAATTAAGCACACATCTAACTATGAGTGTGACTAAATGTCAGATACAAATTGAATGCTACAAATTTCACCTAAACATTCTATAGCGCATCTCCAAATGAAAAATGTCATGTTTTTGAAATCTTCTTTTATTACTCTGTGGACAAAGACTTAATTTGTTTTAAAAACTGTTCATCATGACAGTATTTTGCCTATTTGACAGTACTGAAGCCACCCCATTCAAGTTGATGCTATCTATTTATGTCTGTGGCATTTTTTATTGTTTAGTTCCCTTAATTCACTCACTTAATTTGTGTTTATTTGTAATATTTAATTTATAGTTGGGATAAATTAATAAATGTCCTAATTAATTTTTAAAGTGAAAATCTGAAAAAAAAAAGAACATAAACCAGCTGTTCTCAGGTGTGAAATGTTAGGCCCAATAGAATGCTTGAAAAATGTCAAAAATATTTTAGGGTGAGCAGCTGGGTTTAGAAAAGCAGAAGAGTGGATGGAGTGCTGTCATGTCAAGAGTGCGTGCACACACATTCATCTGAAGAAAGAAAAAAACTTTGACAACTTCTGTTTCACAGCCACAGGAAGCTGCTAGGGTCTTGAAAAAATGTCACACAAAAATAAAATAAAGGAGGGAACAGACACGTTTACAGGCGCTTGTTTAAATGAATAGCTGACTACAGATAGATTAGACCGTTTAAAGCTTAAGCAGCTGCTGCAAAAATGAAATATCAAGCGACACATCAGAGCCTGAAGGCAGCATCCATGATCCAGAGTACAAAACCTCAGTGAAGGCTGCGAGCAACAAGATAGAGCCATAGAACTGAAGAGGAGCCAACCGTTTCTCTGCCTCTCCCATACAGAGCAGAATGAAATTAACACAGGGTCAAACGTGTAGCTTTTGTAAAAAAAAAAAAAAATTTAAAAAAGGTGGGGAAAGTAACGTATTTTTAGCACCACCCAATTTGAAGTGGATTAGGCGATTTACACATTTCCCCAAGCACAGATGAATTAGTACTTTAATGTTGATAAAAAAAGTTGTTTATCTCTTACCTGTCATCTTTCTACGGGTCATAATGTACAAACAATGCAGCTGTAGCCAAACACTCAGCGCTGTCCTCGTGCTCACCTACACTTCTGTGAGCGTCTGAGAGTCAACCGCTCTGTGCTGCGCGAACAAGCCCCGCCCACTTCACTCACACGGGTGCGCGCTCCAGCACGCACGCGTTTCCTTTTCAGAGCCGCATCCAGGAAGTTAACGGAAAAGCTGGGGTGGGGGGGGGGGGGTTAAATCGACACACGGGTGTCAGAAAATAGACTCCACCTGAACATACAAGTATGGCTCTTATAATTAAAGCCTTAATTATATATTGAATAAGAAAAAAAATGATTAAATTACAAAAGATTCAGTTTTCAATTGTTATATATACAAAAAGCAAACAAAAAAACAAAGAAACTAACTAGTCTTCCACCGTGGGAGCATGTCTTATACGTGTTACACAAAATTCTTTTGCATTAACATACACCCCAGGCTGCAACAATACAGATGAGATTTAACCAACACAGACATAAAATTGCTAACAGCAACTTTGTCTATAGTTAGCCAAAATACAGATTTAGCCAAAAATATTTGATAAGAAATAAGAGTTGAAGGAGCGAACACAACTCAAGTAATAAGTCGACTCAACGCTTGGGTGAATTGTTTTTATTGCATGGATTGTAATAGCTGCAGAAATATTTCAGATGAGCACAGTTGGGTTTGAAACCTTCCTGTAGTGACAAAGACCGAATCAGTGGACATTCGAATGGCACAGCAAAGGTATTTTGTCAAACTCGGTTTACATTTTTTCTTGTTCCATTTGCCACAAGACCAGAGTTTATATACTGCATTAAAACCACAACTGCAGTACTGTGGGGTTTGGGGAGGTTATTTAACAGTACTGGCATGGTATTGTAAGTTCATGCATTGACTTAAAATGTGCTTTACTGTCCTAAAAACTGGAGAAGATGGACAACAGTAGTGACAATTGGTGGTAGTTATTGCTGGTTCCTACTTTTTACTGAAAATGAAACTCATCGTGTTTAGGTCCAAGGAGTCGGGAGTTGCACTGTGCTTTGGTGTTTCTCTTTTACTCCCTAAAGCCATGTACAGCTGCCCGTTCAGATTAGATATCTTGATACTATTAGTCGATGACCCAAAAGAAGCACTGATAAACCGTGTAAATGCAGTATACAAGCCCTTAATCTGTGTAGATGAAGACACAGCTCAATGCCTCCATCTACAGGTAGGGTTCTGTAGTGCAACGGCAGAGTGAGGTCAACCTACAGTTATGAAATTTTGTTGATTTGAGCTTTGAAATCAGAAATTAAAAAAAAAATCAAATCCCTTTTCAGTAAATAATCTAGCCACAAAATAAAAGAAAAATAATCACTAAATTTGTAAAGTGGTCTCTCAAGCTTGTCAAAGTAACTTGGTCACTCAACTGTCACAGGCACAAAAAAACAAACAGAAAGAACACAATTAAATAATAAAGGTGGTGATTTTTTTTTTAAAGTGTACCTGAATATTCTTGTTTCCAGCCCACCTTTTCATAACTTTGCCTATGTCAAAAATAGGATTTAAAGACACAGGCATCAACGTTAATAAAACATTTATCCAATCTATTCTCTTATAATTAATAAAAAAATAAATACATTTAACAAATAGAAAGGATTTCATCAGTCGGTAAAACACCGAGGGAACAGATCATCACCCACAGTTTAGTTTGTGGGATTTCCAATACAACGGTTACTGATTCAAACCTGTCGTCTTAAAGCCTGCACACGGGTGAGACGAGATGATGATCTCTCAGTCAGTCTTTTACAGGGCTGCACGTAAGCAGCGGTTCAATCGAGGCTAACTGTTAACAATGTAGCACACTCAAAGAGAGCAACTGAGAGGAGAAGTTTGATGCTGATGATTCATGTTGGCAATGAGACCCATGACAGCCAGAAGCTGCTGGAATAAGATGTGCATGTTTATGTCTTCGATCAGTATACCTTGTAAAAATGTCATATCAAACAATCTCTTCTTGTTTTTTTTCCATTTTTAAATTATTTTTCTGGTGCATTTTTGTACAAATCTTTGTATAACCTGTTCAGACATAATAAAACAGATTAAACGAACAGGAGGAAAAAAAAAATCAACCAACAAAAGAAATCTCATGCATAAATTATGTCGCACTCTCACTGATTGCATTTGTAAGTTACCATCTTAAAAAAATCTTTGTATTTTTTTTCTGCTATTAAACTTTTTGTGTTTTATACATTTTTATACTTTTCTAAGCTATTTGTTATTTTCTTCCCCGTTTTTTTTTTTAATAGAAGTTTGGATCCTATCTTTCAGCCTACAGCTCCTGGGGTCGACAGACATACGGCAAGTCTGCTCCTGAACAGTAGGAGGCGCACACGGCATGCTGTGTCGTTGCTGGCTGTGGTACAGGAAACTGCTCCTTTGAAGAAGCCCTCAGGAAGCAAATGAACATTTCATCACTTGTAATTTCAGTTCAGGTTCAAGGAATTAAATCCCATTTCCTCTAACCTTTTCTTTGCCAACTAGGAATAGTTGCTTGTGAAAAGCTTGACGGAGCGGCGAATACCGTAGGTGTTTTAATACTACTAACAACCTCCATAGGCTGGAGTCTGGCAGCAGAGGTGGGACACGACAGGCAGTCAGTTGCAGACAAGGGTGGCAGACCAGGCGGGGGAGATGTGGTCAGCCTTATCTGCAGAGATCATCTTGTGTGGAATCCCTTACATTTTTCCTCTTTTTACTGTTGCCCTGGTGGTGCGGTTTGTTGCCCGCTGGACTTTTGGTGCTGGATGAGGAGCTCTGCTGCCCATGATGGCCACTCTTTTGGTGGGAGCGAGACATCCTGGCCTGGGATGAAACACAAACACAAAATGGTCTTGAAGTAGAATGTTAACATTGATTTACACCAGGGGTATCCACAAATGTTTGGCTTGGGAGCGACTACTGAATTGACCAGGCTGAAGTCATCTACCAACATCGAGAATGCTGAACATATATTAACTCATAATAGCTGAATACATGTCATTTATGTCAAATAAATGTAAAACTTCCTGCAGTTTATGGTGATATATACACACTATAAGAATTATATTATATTTAAAAGCTGCGATGTACCTTTCCTCCCTTGTTGCTTCCAGTTACAGTGCTGGTAGTGTGACTCTGTGGTCGGTGATTTACAGCTGATGACTTCTCTCTGTGGGAACTGGAGCCTCGGCCTGACTGCTGCTTAGCTGTTTTACACGGTGTACCATCAGAGTCCTGGGACACACACAAAAGAAAAAAATCAATATCACTATATATTTTAAAAATAAAAATAAATTTAGCAACGGAATGAATGGTTTTTTGTGTGAAACAAACCGCGTCACTGGAGCTGGAAGTCGTGGATGTGGAAGACGGTGAGAGCAGGGAAGAGGAAGGAGAGGAGCGCAGAGAGGGAGATGGAGAAGAGGAGTTGGAGGAGGTTTTGCTGTGGGGGTTGGATGGTAGAACTACAACGTTGTCACCGTCGTCTGGAACATTGTTGTTGCACTCGTCCAGCTGCTGGGACTCAAAACGTGTGACATCATTTCCTGCGCAGAAGAGTTCATAATCAACAACAAGAATGTGGTAATACTTGTCCTTTTGTCTGGTCAGCATTCCCCTGTCTCTCTCCTAGGTTAGTCATCTTTAACGTGTTTAGTTGTGCGTGTTTGGTCCATAAGTGTTATCAAAACTGAGGAGTGGGTGCTAGTATTTGTACCTGTTCAAGTGGATCACACTAATGCAGGAGCAGTGTCTTACAGTAAATGGAAGGCCAACTATTTTAGTAGGTTTGGTTCTATTTTCATTTTTTGATGAACTCACTGTTTAGCGGCAGATCATTCTGCGATGGGCTCGTCCAGTTTTTCCTAATCCACTCCCTATATTCGTCCACTTCCTGGGTCACACGGATTATTCTGCCAAGTATGCTGTGTTGAGATAGAAACTCAGGTAAACAACTGAATATTGTCTATGGGATATTGTTGAAACCATTACTGAAATACAATTGTGTGATGGACAACTTCTCACCTCTCCGTCTCATTATTGGGGTAGTACTTGGCGATGGGTGACACAGCATGACTCAGCACCACATAGGCGTAGTCAAATGCCTGCTTCACCTGCATGGCACCATACGAGCTCCTGCCGACATCGTTGTCTGTTGGACACAAGACGGACGCCGCGTTTTATGACCATGAAGTCCAATATGTTCATGTTCAAATTTCAGAGACAAAACTTTTGGTGTCTTTTGTCTCTGTGGTTCCTACCAGGCTGCAGCGGGTCCTCGATGTAGAGCATGGAGGGCCTGTAACCGTCCATCATGTTCTTCTGAACTTCATCTTTGGCAACGTAGCACCCTCCGTCTTTTATCCTGATGCCTGTCTTCAGGTAGTTGAAGTGGCGACCATAGAGCTCAAAGAATTCAATAAGCAGGACGCCAATGTTAATGTTGGGGCTCGACACGTCCTCCCTGTAGTGCAGCTGTTACACAGGAGAATAAATCCAATGTTTATGACAGGGGTTTTCAGTGAGAAGATCATTATTTTCTCTTTGTAGATGCATGCATAGTTTCCACTTTTCTTTTGTTGCCTTATTTCACAAGGTTCTTTTTTTTCTTAGGTTAAATACATTTCTCATTATGCTGAAACAAGTTTCAACTGATGAATCTACTAAAACACAATAAAACAAAAAAAGGAAAACTCAAGCTTCCTCAGGGAAGCCCCCCCTAGTAAATCACAGTAAATTGTATTTGACATAAAATAAAAGACCAACATTAATTAGAATGACGTGAGAATGCACAAGAGCAGAATAACGATCATTTTTCTTTATGGTCCAGACTTGAAACCCTACCTGCAGGAAGCTGACAGCCATAAGGAACAAACTGTAGGATCCGATCCCACCAGTGAAAACCTCATTGAGGTCCCTCTGCAGAAGGAACTGCTTCAGCACCAACACCAAATAAGGCAGCACAGGATATTTCTACAAGACAAAACAAGGTGATTGATAATTAGTGTAAACACTTGATTAGTGAACCGTTTTTAAAGGCGTTTTGCTCATTCATATTGTTCAAACACTTCAGGCATTAATTGAAACCCCTCAGAACTCAATAAATAAATGCAGACAACACTGTAGTTTAGTTTCAGGTGTAGTTAAGCTGCCCTAAATTTAATTAGGCAGCACAAAATTAAGTGGGTTTTTTCTAAAAACATTCAACATTTACGCTATCATTATTTCAAAATAAATGATAAAGCAAATAAATAAAGCAAAATATAGTAATGTTTTTTTTATATTACAGCACATCAACATTTTCCTAACAGACCATAAGTAAACAACACTACAGGTACATTACATATTGAAATTTTAAAATTTTAAATGTTTGTGAAACAGCAGCAGTGAGGAGCTTGAATCCAACTGTACCTCTTTGAACTCCTTGATGAGCCGAGCAGCTTTAACACCACTCTTCACGTTGAAGCTGATGTCAACCTTAACCTCAGTGAAGGAGTCGGTCAGTTTAATGATGGGAACCTGAAAACAAATATATAACGTTGATTTTTATTATATACTGAGGAATGATAAAGCCTAAAAAGCAAAATTAGGTGAAAAAAGTGATTGTTATAATGATAATAAATAGAAATACATTCACTGTGTGTGTGTTTCCACTACAGAGAAAAAAACCTGCCTAAGCAAATTTGATCACACCTTAAATTTAGTTACACTCTTGTTGATACTTCCACCAAAGGCTAATGTCAGATTTGTGCTTGTTAGTTTCACATGTGTCGGCATGTCTGTCAGCAATCTTTGGTATCACTGAGACATCCATGTGTTTTTGCTACTTTTGATTTATTTCCGGTTAACTTAACTGTTTCAAAGACCATTTCTACTTCACTGTTTATGGCTAAATTTAAAGGTAACAAAAAGATTTATATACAGTAGCCTTACTCTGTCAACAAAACATCAGTGGAGTGTCCTGCGTGGTTCTGTCACATTCTCTGGGCTTGTTTATTTTATATAAAAGCACTCAATCTATTTAAATTTTTAATTTCAGAACACAGAGGGAGGCAGTGAATAAATCACCATCAAGATAAATGGTCATTCCTAAATATGACCAAACTCTTTTCTTCTGTATATCACTGGAACAAATTCCAGCAGGAGAATGTTTGTGTTTCATACCTGTTTTTATTTGTTACTAAACCAAATGATGGAATTATTAATATGGAAAAAATTTCAAGAAAAAGCATAATTCAAATCTGCAGTGCGTGTTAGGTGTGTATCGGCTATCAGAGCAATGAAAAGTAAATGGATGGTCGAATATGCAGTGCGCGCCATTCTACCTATGCCTTAAAATGTGTCAAACATTTAATTAAATATCATGGTTAACGCATTCATTTTGACATTGATTATGTCAGCTTATTGAATTAAGTAATATAACCTATTTCAATCATTCCTCCCAACTAATGACCCTTTTTTTATAATCTCCACAGGTGACCAGCATTCACATGTTGCTACACTGACACACCCACATTCCATTAGACGAGGAATCCATGCCAAACACAATCACCTCAGGGATAATGTCAACGCCCTGACAAGACCAAAAAATTTCACTTTGTCAGCGTTAATTAATTATCATACATCAATGCTGATTGCTTACACAAACACAAACACAGATCAAACAACACAGATGCACAAGAAGTTCATACCGTGGCTTTATCTAAGACTTTGATTGAGTTTTCATCTGCAACATTTCTTTTCCTCAGAGCCTCTTCCAGAGTCCAGAGTGGCAATGTCTCCCACTTCCCGAAAACAACCAGGTCAATGTCACTGGTAGAGAAAAGAGGACTGATTAAGGGCAATTCACAAAGAGTAGCGCTAACATAAAGGTACAATCTGGGGAGCTCATTTTATGGCTTTGACTTCTGGATGTCGGTCATCAGTAAAAGTCCTGAGTTAGAATTAAACTTTTAGACCCAGGCTCAGGAGTAATAAAGGCGACACAAGCACGTGATCTTCAAAACAAATGCAGGTATTGGCCCTTTGGTGCAAAAGAGCATTTCCTACTTCATCTGAAGAGAAATGCATGTTTTTAACGTGGAAAACATTTGAAAAATCACCTTGTGGGAAGGTAGAGACCGGTGCTGAAGCTTCCAAAAACCTGGACCTGAGAAGAATAAACACAGTGGAATTAAGTTAATTCTCTGTTATTATACCAGCACATGAATGTATTACTTTATTTTAGAATTAAACATTTTAACACTGCAGATGTTCAATTAGTAACAAAGACACCAGTGTGTTAACAAGCACCAACAAGGACCTTTGTTGGACTCTTACACTTTACAAGCCAAGTCTGAACAGATCCCAAAGGTTGGGTTCACCCGAGAAAAGAAAGGGAACTGGATTTATTTTTACAAATGTTTGGCAACTATTTAGGTCACATCTAATTTCAGTTACAGAGAAGTACGATCCCAGTGAAAACAAATTTTACCTTGGCTTATAGTGATTTAGAGAAGAGCTCAAACAAGTTGATACAAATCTGTCATTTCTGCGAGCTGACTGTAGCTGCACTGCCTGCAACATCTCCTGCCTTTTAACCGAACCAGACAGTAAAGATGTGAACATCCTCTGACAGACACAAACAAACAGGAGTAATCCTGAATCACATCTCAGCGTAACTGCATCACAACGTGTTCCTTAGATCTAGCCACATGAGTGGCAGCAAATAGGATTGTTGGAGATGTGTTTGCAGACGAATGAACTGCAAATCCCAAACACTTCTAGGAGGTGTAAGATCACCTCAGATGGTCACGTTGTTGAGCTAACGCCTAATCCCATCTGGATGCTGACATGTTAGTATTTTTTTTAACCTGCTTGAAACTAGGATTCCTGCCCAGTTTGAATTAATAGTCTACATATAGGATTATTATCTTAAGTATAAGAATAACTACAGTTTTCAAGGTTTAAACCCACATAATATTGTGACATCAGCCAGAGGACAACAGCATTCTCACATTAAAAAAAATACTCAGTTTGTAATTGTACGGAAGAAATCAAATCTACACTCTCTTGTAGTCACTTCCAAGATTTCCATCTCCATTACACATCTGTGTGCCACTTATGACATGGAGCCGGGGGCTGCTAACAAACACCGCTTGACCCGATGACCAAATGCCCACCTCCCCACCCCTCCATTCCCCTGCTCTCAGCACTGCTACTATATTGTGCTCTGTATTTCAGGAGCTGCTGAGCTCAGAGCAGACGCACGTCAGCCAACCACCGCTTTATCAGCAGGATCAGAGTCAGCGGGTGAACAAGTGCCTGAGGAGGCTCTGATTAACATGGCCCAAACAGATTACTGTGCAGCAGCCAGATAGCAGGCAGGGAGAGAAATCTTTTTATGAAAAGCTGAAATTTTACAGCTCCTATCTGTGACATCACATACTCTGCCTTTGTATTCACTGTGGTGCCTGGGCATTGTGTGATTTATTTATCCGTGGTGTTTACTAAGACCAGACTGTTCACACTGGGGTTCATTTAGTACCAGTGGTTATAAAGCCTATGTGCATCGGTTCCATACAAGATTATATTTTATGTATAAAAATATATATATCCATGACTGTTGGACCAAATAGACCAGTTTATATTTAAGTATATAGCACATAGGGGTGTGTATCGGAATGTTTTTTGCTTGTTATGTGATAATCATTCATTCAAGTTTGTCGACTTTCTCCAAATGTTTGTGCACTTTTCTCACGGATACGGCACAAACCAATAATAGCACTGCCAGTCTTTTCTCTACAGCTCTGTGTTCATTTCCAGCTTTTTCTATCAAACCATACATTGGTTATCATACAACGGTCTTCTTCTCTCCTGACAGACAAGATTGTTTTCATCAAATAGCTGCTGGTTCTTCTCACACCGTGTAATCGGTGACACATCAGGAGAAAAAAAAATTAAGCTTGTCACACCCAGCTGATAGAATTTGTGGATTGGTGAAGATATGTACCTCAGCACTGGGCCATAGGTCGTGGATGACTCCCTTGATTCTATCCACAACCTCCAGTCTCATCTTCTCCTCCTCCGGTCGGGGGGAAATGTAATTGTAGAAGTCATTGATCTCCTCGTGTAACCTGTACAGGACACACAACACTGAGAGGTGACAATAGTGAAAAGGAAACAGGGCTGGAGAGAGGTTACAGCCCAGACAAAAATGTCTTTGCAACAAAACAGAGGAATCGAACTCAGGTCATACAACACGTGCCGGGCTGAAGAGGAATAAAAGGAATGTTGCCTGAACACGCCCGCCAAGTTTAAGCATCTGTGGGATATTCAAATGGCGACAGAGTGAGTGAATGTCACACCAACGTCTCAGGGACAAGTGACACCTTTGGCCTGAGGACAACTGACAAGGTTGTACAACAGCTTAATATTTTTACAGCTTATATTTAAAATAATATTTAAACAGCTTTTTATTTTACCCAATGTTTGATAGGTCACAACAAGAGTGATTAGTGTTCCTCCACTCTTAACATATATGGATTTTTTTTTCCATTTATAAACATAAACACGATCCGATCAGGGATTATTAGAGAAAATCAGTGGAGGATGCTTGTGTTATTAAACAGAATTATTTTGTAACTAATTAACTGAAGTGTTGAGTCATCAATCAGGTTTCTGTTGGGAGGAGGTTCACTCCTGATGTAGCAGGCAGGTCAGTTTCTTTTAAACCAAAAAATATAAAAGAAAAATATGGGAAGGTCATTTGTCCAAATTGCTGATACAGTTCTAACCAAGTACTGACCTCTTCTGAGCCACAGCCCAACGCAATCAACAAACATAACCATGGTAAGGCTGCAGACTACTAGTCACAGACATAGTTGGTTTTGTTAACAAACCAAGAGAAGATTGGCAACATTACCAAGTGTTCAACAATTGAGATGAATTCTAAAGATCAGGACAAACCAAGGCTAAACAGATCATTATTAGGAAAGTGGAAATGCTGCCAAGACCATAGTGAATGATTCAGTGCAGCCTGGAATAGAGGACTTCACAGGAAGGCACTGAAAGGTTACAGAGACCGAAAACTTTTAATTCTTCAGAAAACACAAGGGCTGTGACGGAACACTATCACTGGACAGGACCATACACAATACTGGTATTTTGGTAGTACTGTATTTGATGATTAGACTTCAAAGATTTTAAAATGAGATTCATGCTGGAAGAACAACTTTTATCAAATTGAAAATGTATCTTTGTTTACACATTTTCACTTACACATAGTTTGTGCATTGTCAGTAACTCTCTGCAGCCCATAGCTTTAACATATCATAAGGCTTAGGTGCTAAGCTTTATTAGCCATCTTAGGTTAACTTAATTTTGACACTAGGCTGACCTAACAAATTGTAAAATGTAACAAAGCCAAAATGTGCACCATCTCACCAAAAAGGATCTAGACAATTCTTTTAAGAACACTGTCCAGATGTCGGGGGCAGAAACAGGTCTGGATCAGTGTTTTATGTTTTTTCAACATAAAAAAAACAGCACAATCTGCTAAACTGATGACGAAGGATCCTTAAAAAGCCCAAAACATTAATGATCTCCAAAAAAGCCAGACTGCAATCCCAGAGCAGATCTATGGAGGGGACTGCAAACCATCACTACAGAGGTCTCCTTGACAGATGAGCACACTCTGTGAGTATGTGTGCCAACACAGAGGCCCAACTGAAGCAGTGTATTTACATCGCTGTTGTTGGGCTGACTGCCGACAGGTCTCAGTGAACTGAGCTGAGTGTAAATGTTGGAAGTTAATGAAAATGGAGATGAATGAAAGGCAGGGAAATTTGAAGTAGTGCTCAGTGGAAACACTGAGTCTCTTTGTTCACTTCACTGATTCGAGTTCCCTTTAAAAAAACACACACTGTAGACTGTTTCTTGCAATAACACAAAAAAAGATTTTAATATTTTCTCTAAGAAATCTGGTAAAATCATGAAGTCACTCAACAATAAAAAATAAACAAAAGTGCTCGACAGAGGAATGAGAAGACAGTAATCCGCCTGCTTAGGAAAATACCTGCTTCATTTGGGGTTATTCTCTGTTTTACTTCTTGTGTAGCAAGGTCACACACCAAAGATCCTCTCTGCTCTGTTGGAAATATTTAATGTCAAAGCCATTTGAGCAATGGTTAATTAGTTGGCTGAAGTAACTCATAACCATACGTTGGTGATAAAATGATTTTGGACTCTGTGAAAGACTCCATTAAATGGATAAATGTTTTTAGTCCTGTTCACGTGTAACCTTGTGCGTTACATTTCCCAACTTGTCAATTGTTAAAAATTAAATTAAAAATTACAAAATCTTTGATGTCTAGGAGCCTAACTAAAATAACCTCCAAAAATGCTCTTTTGGTCCTCAACAGGCTTTGCAGAAATGCAAACACTATGTGTCATTTGACACTGCTGCATTCACTGAACCTCTAACCACGAGCAGCCTCAAGTTGCCAGGGCCGTCATCACACACTGCTTCTTAAAACAAGAACAACAACAGCAGAACTGAAGGTGTCTGTGTCCTGCAGATGGCAGATCCATTAATGTTTCATCAATGAACTGATATGTTGGCCACTGGGACAAAACATATAAAGTTACAAAGGAGCTAAACAGCTGAGTGACTGGACCTTTGGTGTCAGACACATATACATGATGGACCAAGCAGCTTTAGTCTGTACAAATAGCTATGATGAAGCTGTCAGTCACAGACCAAACATATTGGTCAGCAGGTGAGAGGAACAGGGTCACAGCTCAAATGCCCTTTTCATGTTAGGACCCACTACAAAATCTGTTAAAATGACTGGTCCTGTAAAAAGTACGAATAAATGTCAGGAGAAAATGTATGAAATAATCAAAAGAAAGTTTCTCAAACCACCAGGGGACCTCATAGCGCAATTCATTTGACCAACCTTAACACTTCTCAAAGTTACACAGAAAATATGTAAGTACAGCCTGTTGTACACATTTCTAATAATAAACATTCACTTTATTTGTACCACAGGGGCAATAATGGAATGATCTGCAACTTTATTTCCTCTATCCAATGTGAATATAATTTCCCTAGAAATAAACATTTGTAAAATGGTTTTGAAGTAATAGCTGTGAATGCTGGGGGGTCTGGGAATCACTGACCTAGTGTCGAAAAGGATCAGGTTTTTAATTGGACTGCCAAGAAGGGAAACGTGCCAAATGAAAGAAATGGTACAAAAACCTCCCCCCAATCTCCAGGCAGTCGAAGTGCAGCCCACAACTCCAGTATATATGACGTTAGTCAAGTAAGTGTTTGACAGAGGGGTTAAATGCAAAGATTAAGGGAAATGGCCAAAGCATTTAAATTTTGTAAACAAGCTCAGAAGGTCACGGGATGAACACAGTGCATAGAGAAAAAAAATGCTATGTGTTGCAGTGTTGGCAGCATTGATATGGAGCATACCAGTGTTTATGCTGAACAGGAAGGAGGGGAAAAAACACATTCCTCTGTGCAAATGGGAAGGCTGAGTTATGGAGAGCTGCCCACACGTGCTGTTTAGAGAAGGACTGTTTACACGGAAAAGTCCAAAAGAGCAGCACGCACAGGCTGACAGGCTCTGGCTGAGAGCCAGTCCCGCCACAGGGACTGGAGGAGAGGAAGGGAGAGTGACATAGATGTCAAAGACTGTGGAGGAGATAAACTGCAGTTCTAATAATGGAGGAAGAGACACAGAGGTGTGATCTGTGTGCTAGCGCTCAGTGTCATAAATTTAAAAGACAACAAAATAGAATACCTTAACACTTTGCACAAGAGCCACTCATCAGTGAGATTAGACATGTATTTGATTAGCCTGCAAGTGATGGTGTGCTCAAACACTTTAAGTGGAAAAATGCTAATTGTGTCACAGTGAGAGAAAATTAACATTATTGAAGATGGATGTTAGACAGCTGTTGTAAATACTGCTATATTTTCAAAAAGCCTAATGAAAGTGTTATCCTTCCAGTGGCTCATCACAACTACCACAAACAAGCAAACAGGATACTAAGGCTTCACACATTCATTCCACTTTTTTTCATTTAATGACAAAATTTGAATAATTTCTAAATAAATAAAAGGTTTTGAATTAGGGTGAGGTTTGGGCCTCTTCTGTTGTTATTTTGTTTGCAGTAATGTAGCAGATGACATTCTAGTCAGTATGGTACAATGACAGGACAACAGAAACTAACTGTGGTCTGACTATATGTATATGTTTAAGCCAGAGTCAGACCCAGAACAAGAAGCAGCTTCCGAAGAAAGTGGAGACGAGAATAAACCAGGATGTTAGTCAATGGTTGGTAGTTAAGTTTTTAATATGCAGACTAACCAAAGTTAACCAAAGTCACTGACTGTGTACCCTGTGTCGCTATAGATGACAACCCACATCTAGGGTCTTGTGTGTTTACATAACAAAGTGTGTCTACATTTAGTGCTCTGCTAAATAAGTAGCTGTGCTTAGCTTATTTGTTGCACACAATAGAGGTCTGGCAGTCATGCAGGAGTAAAGCAACTGGTGGATCCTAGCAGAGGTAGGCGTCGTATTATGGGTGGGGCTACCCAGTGCAAAGGCTGGGTTGACATAACTGTAGGAGACGCATTTATAAATAAACTTTAAAAGAATAAAATTATTACATCAATATTACATTGTACCCACATATCAGTAGGTACAATGTAATGCACAGACGTTTCACTAAAGACAAAGTCAAAATAGCTCAGTGTTTACACAAAGTATATAACATTAAAAATATGCTGAATTGACTGGACTTTCAGATCAACATTTGCCTAAACATCGGCTTGCTCAAACAGTGTGCATCAATGTGTGCAAATGTTAAAAAAAACAAGTGATTTTATCTACCCATACTGAAGTCCAGTCACGGGGAGACTAAATGGACGGTCTTTGTTATTAAAATTACTCGTACACATTGCATTTCCTCTTCACATTACAAAGTTCTACAACCATAAGCCTTCAAAGCCATACTGTCATCTCGTGTCCATTAAAAAAATCTCAGCAGCTGTTCTCACAGGCCACAGAAAGCAGTGTTTCAGGATCGAAACACACTTTGACAGTCTTCATCCTGATTGGATATTCAGTGAAGAGGATCAGATTTCTGTTCTGCGGATTGGTCAAGTCATATGGGAGTGTGGATGTGTGGAGTATGTAAACACTACTGCATTTTCTTCACCAAATGGACTATGCCAGTTAATTCTAGGGAAGCATAAATCCTTGTACATACTTGTTGCAGACTTTGGCAGGCAGCACAACCAGGCACCTAGAGTTCATAGAACACCCACGTCAGCATAGAGGGATGTAGACAGTCCTTTGTTTACTCAAAACTTAAGTCTTCCTTCTGCTTTCTTTAATGATCTCTTTACACACCAGTGATCAAAGGCATGACCAATCTGATATTCATTACTACTAACTGGAAAATATAAACAGTCAGAGAGTTCATTAATCGGATCCCATATTGAAAACCCAAGATATGTGGCTATTGTAAGATATTTGTAGTTTTGGCTTTTAACAGGCTGGCTATGTCACCTTTCTTCAAATGTGGACAACGAACACCATTTATACTATCTCATATAAATGTCTCAGCCTTATGAATCAACTGTACTTCACATTTGCACAATGAAAGATTCCTGTAAGTTACAAAACATGTAGGTAATATATAGAGAGAGAGAATATTTAGAGAACATTTTAGAGAACATTTCAAGTGGTGGTGAATTTGATCAATAATTTTTTGCTCTAGGTTCTAATATTAGTCAAGGTAATCCACCAAGAACGCCTTTAGGCATGCAGAGCTTTTACATCACCATAAGAGACCCCAAGGTTGAGCTGTAAGCCCAGGGGCTGTGCAAACATGTGTGAAGAAAAGAGAAACTTTTGGCACACAAAACCATTAAACAAATCCTCAAAAATGTTACCTCCTGAAAGACATAAAACAAACACAGCAGAGGAAAAGCCATGGATAGCCATTTTCCTTCGACTGCTGGGTAAGTGAGACAAGTACTATAGCTTTCGTTTATCAGGAAAGGAAAGCTAGACAAACATGGTGCTGGGTGGAAGCTGTGCTGTCAGCCAGTACTTCTCTGAACTCTGTGTGTGGTTAAAAACTCTGTTTCTTTTACATGGGCGTGTAAATTTATAGACCCTGTGCAAATATATTTATCATCAAAATGTATACATGCAGACAGTTGTGGAGGGCTGCATGTAAATTAATGATTA
>NW_007585114.1:312285-313703 GCF_000523025.1 Cynoglossus semilaevis | reverse complement strand
GTGATCGGATTTTTAAATTATTATAAACCCCTAATTAAACTATAGGTGATCAGTGGGTAGCACCTGCTGTACACATTGCTGTAAAGTACTTCTATTTAGTCTACGGAAATACTCAAAAAGAACCATTTGTAATGTATGAGTTATCCCTCATATCTATGATGCGTTATCCCTCATATCTGCCCAAAGGTGCAACTACACAAAGTTATGTAACTGGCTTGAGTGGGTGGGGATACAAAGTAGGTAGTACAACAGCCGTCTACATGTGTTATGTCAGTGTACATGTGTTTACAATGTATTAAATAACAATCAACGATTGGTTTACATAGCATGGGATGTCCTACACGTTAACAACCTTGCACCTAATGCCCGACAGTGAGATCTTCTGGGCACCAGCCTTAGCAAAAACTGATTTATGACCCCTTGCTTAGTGGGAGGTGAAAGAGCTACCGATACCACTCCTGGCCTTGACAACAACAAAACCAAGTCAGTGAGAAATTAGTACAACGATCTTTCTTACCCAACTATTCCTTCAGAGTAGTTCCTTGTCTTCCATGGAGTACTCGTGTAATCATTGTAGCCTCCTGTGTTGGAGCCGCTGCCATTGATCAAGAGGCTGGCATTGAATCCGAAAGTGCTAGCTTTGTTGTCTCTTTTCCTTTTGTTGGGGTGTCCATCTGTCAACCCCCTCCACAGAACAGCTACCCCGCTGCCCTGCTGCCCCCCTCCGACACCGCCCCTACCACCAGCTCGGTTGTTGTGGTTGCTGTTTCTTTCCAGTGGTATAAAGTCCCGCTGTTCGGTGCTTATTCCCCCGTCCCCCATTGGGGTGGACATTCCCTGAGTCCTGGCCTCACCGCCGCTGGAGTCCAGTGCCCCGTTCCTGCCGGTAAGGACGGCACACGGCGCTCCGTTCACACTCGCCGTGCTCTGGGATCCACTGGTGAAGCTGTTATTAACGCGCAAGTAGCTGAGCCCCTGTGTCGTCTCCCAGATCTGCATCCACAGGTTGTTAGCGGGTCCGCGTTGTTCTGGCTGAAACCAGGCGATTCTCGGATCCATCAAACGCCAGTGTAGGCACACCACCCCCCACCCTCCACCGAGCAACGCTCAGCTCGTGTGCAGAGAGCTAGCCAGCCTGCTAGCTGCCTGCTTTAGCCTCACTACAGAGCTGCTGCTGCCGGCCCGGGTCTTCGGCTGCCCGATACTTTCAGGATTCGGTAGAAACACGCTCTTACGAGGCGACGACACTCGGCCCTTTCACAATCATGAATTTAGACAAATTCAGGCGAGTGTGAGTTAAGTGTTAAAAACCACCGTTAAGACTAAAGTTGAGTTTTCGAGCTTGAAAAAACGTGTGACTGCTGCCTGTCGGAGTGCCTCTGACCCTTTCTCGCTGATCGTGGGTCGCTCAATGTCGG
>NW_007585114.1:308864-312264 GCF_000523025.1 Cynoglossus semilaevis | reverse complement strand
GATCGTGGGTCCCTCAATGGCGGAAGGTGCGGTGACAGCGCGCATGCGCCTGGTCAATGGAAAAGAGGCGGGGTTATGGTCGTTACGCAAGAGACTACTGTCTATTGTTACATAACAATGTATGATTTATACGTTCATGCAAGTAAAATGGAGACTTTAGACGGCTTTAGACAGAAAACCCACAAACTTTTATGTTACTGTATTATGTGTGCGTGTGCGCGCATCCATTAATTTCCTGTGATTGACTGGACATAACTACTACGATAAAATTAAAAACTACTTAGAAATTTGTATATCTGTACAAAAGCATAAACTAATAGCTATTTTTATTAAAAACATTTTTTCATTAGTGTATAACTTTTTACTTAAAGCATTTTAATCAGGAAAACGTATCTTTGAACGGTATTGTGTGAAGTCTACACGTGGAATAAAAAATACGTCTAAAGGCAAAACATAATTTGATGTTATAAATTCTATCCAGGTCAATTGCGTTAACTGTAAATATACAGTATATTCTAAAATATGTAACAGCATCCAACTTCTGCGGGACCGCGTTGTTCACTTTTGTCCAGTAGGTGGAGGTAAAACACTTCATCTTCATTTTGTGAAGCTCTACAGTACATTACGCCTTGGGTTTAGACTTACAGGCAGAACGGCCATAAGTTAATAAAAACATTTTCTCCTTATATTTGGTTATATATTTTCAATATTTAATACAGATATACATATTTCGAACAATTCATTTGTATATGTGTACAATCATCGTGCCTGTGCGTTAAGATCAGTCTGAAAAGCTAAACTCAGGGAATAGATGCTCGACCTCTCCAGAAAAACGTCAGGTTCTTTCTGTTTCCGTTGACAGAACGTAAATATGGCGGCAAAGAAAACTTCTCTTCATAGCACAGAATGTCGACAAAATGCCATGAAGACCATCATTAACCGCTGGATAGTGGACCATTATGCATCTCTGGCTCTGGAGTCGTTAACAGAAGAGCAATACGAGGAGTTTTGCAGCATTAAACATGTACTCGACTGTGAGTTACTGTAAACTTTTGCTCTTTGTAGGCTTTGTTTTCAATTTGCTCTGTTAGCTAATGTGCATATCACACATAGAGATAACTATATCTCTATAGTTAGCTTCGAATAATCACTGCGAGTGTTATTACCAATTACGTAAAACGAGAGGTATTTTATATTTTGGTAAAATATCATTTTGGTTTGGATATATTATCCCTTTGCCCCTTTTTCCATTCAAACCGTTCACGTTAATCATCACGTCTCTCAACCATCTTTAGTTTTTTTTTCTCTTTGCAAAGAGATAACCTGATTTTCGTAGCCTAACCCAAACAAATCCAAACATTAACTCTCCGAATCCTTGCTGTTTATTTACAACAATCTGTCGATTTGACTTAGTAATTTGTATTTTTATCCGTGAAGCATCGTCAACTCTTCTCACTTTCTACTCGGCGTCAGATCAGAACAAGAAAACATTAATATTTATTTGTCTGTGTTGTTAAATAATCTGATTTATTTTTGAGAAAATTCTGGGGATGTTTTTTCCTAATGACCACGTAAATGAAAGCAGAGTCATGTTTGGATTCATTTCATTTCTAAAATTGCTTTTTTTTCAGGTATCCAGGATCGTTTTGTGCTGGCTTGCCAAACCATGCTGAAGATTCAAGTTGTTGAGTTTCTCTACTGCATATTTGAGGGTGCAAAATTTGGTGAGACAAATATTTGGTAACTTTTTTTTGTGTGCAAAAACATCATACAGTACTGTTAAAAAGTACATTCTACGCACTGTGTTAGATAAATAATCATTTGGGTTATGGTTTGATTACCATCCTTTGTCTATAGATTTGTCATTGGTGCCAAACCAGTCTACAGCTCATCTGAAAAAAGCCTTAATGCTGCTGGAAAGCATATGCCAGGAATACAGTGTACCACAACAGGATTTTGACAAAGCTTGCATGTCTATCTACGAGATGGTAAACAATTGTTTTTTTTTTTCAATTAAAAAAAAAGTCTAACATGTATATTCATTTTTACATGTAAAGTTTTATGTATTTGAATAATATACTTTTAACAGTGTATTCTTTTTGATTATAGATCGTGGTGATTTTTATAAAAAACTGCTGGTTTGAAAAAGCAAAACAGATACTAACTAAACACTTTCCTGGTCCAAACGTGGGTAAGGTGAGTTTGGTGACACTAACCCTGCAAATTAAGGGAATCTATTTAGACGTGTGTGCACGTATAAGTGTATATACAGTATCTATGATTCTTGATTGTTGTTAAGCAATTCTTTGTGCACAATACTCCCAGAGTTTATCTGTTTTTTGTGCTCCAGAAAGCCATACTTTTGGACATCATCAGTCAGAAGTGTAAAACACATGACATCTTTGAGCAAATCAAATTCAACCAGTTCAGACAAGAGATGTTGGCGTTTTGTCAGAGGCTGTGCCCATTTGGGGTTCCTTTTATGCACATGGTATGTTGTCATTGTTTTCTATTTCGCTGAGTGACATTGTTTCTGGTGAGCTGTGTTGGGGTGGAATACCCGACTATGTGCTGTTTTACGTTCTGAATTTATATTTGGCTGGTATATTTAATTTGTATATGTTTAGCAAGATCCAGGGCATATTGCCTAATCCAGGCCACCATATATGGCAATTTAACTGTTTAGAGAAAAGAGTTTGACATATGTAATATTAACTGTGGTGGGACTCCACAATTTCTCCACTAAAATGGAGACAAAGTATACTGACAGTTATCAGGCTACAGAATAATGTTGTGTTGTTGTTTTTGTGTTATTCTACGCAGTGCTGATTTCAGTGCAGATCATATTCAGACAAATTAAATGGTAGATATGCCTAACATTAAGGTACTCATAGGTAATGCATCAATTTCACTAATGGGAGCTGTGATCTTCAGAGCAGCACAACGCTGACATTAGATTGATACTCTACTATTTTCAAATAAACAGTGTATATTATTTGTTTACTAGGCTGCAAGAAAACTTATTGATGAAAGCTTTAAAAGGCAGGATGACAATGCAGTTGGACCTGAGGAACTAGAGGAACCAGGCCTGTCCTCCAGTTTACAATCAGACACTGCAGTCATTTACCAGTGGTAGGTTTTATATACCTTTAAAAGAAGTATGACTTATTCTGATATTTTTCACTGATCTGTCCTTCTTTACTCTCTATCACGTCAATATTTAATACTGATGTTCTTCTGTTTCTTCCCAGCAAACATAAAATAATCACAAAGACAAGTTTGGAGGCAGCTTTTAATGTATTGCATCGGAGATCGGATAAAATAACCTGTTCTATTCTGGAGGAAGAGTGGGAGAGTGAGGAGCAGACACACGGGGACCTTTTACTGTGCCTTTCGCCTA